>NC_041403.2:126320773-126515773 GCF_900747795.2 Erpetoichthys calabaricus
TGGACCCATTGTTAGAACCTGTGCTGGTGCAGTGGGTCCTGGGTTCCTCCTGGTGCATGACAATGCCTGGCCTCATGTGGCGAACGTATGCAGGCAGTTCCTGGAGGATGAAGGAATTGACACCTTTGATTGGCTTCCATGCTTGCCTGACCTAAATCCAATAGAACACCTTTGGGAAATCATGTTTTGGTCCATTCAACGCTTCCAAGTTGCACGTCAGACTGTCCAGGAGCTCAGTGATGCCATGGTCTCGATCTGGGAGGAGATCCTCCAGGACACCATCCGTTTTTTCATTAGGAGCAAGTTTTCAGGCATGCATACAAGCATGTGGGGGCGATACAAACTACTGAGTACAATTTTCAGTTGCTGCAATGAAATTTTGGCAAAATGGACTAGCCTGCCGCATCATTTTTTCACTTTGATTTTTGGAGTGTCTTTGAATTCAGCTCTCTGTCGGTTGATAATTTTCATTTCCATCAAACAATGTGGCATCTTTTCATTCCTAACACATTACCCAGTCTAATATAGATATCCAGCATGATTTTTGATGTGTCTTCAAAGTGTTCCTTTAATTTTTTTGAGCAGTGGCTGAGTCCAAGGATTTCAGGAAAATTTGCTTTATTCCACTTGAAACAGGAAGAGCAAGGTTATTTATTGCAGCGGGATCTATCACTCTACTATACACAGACACAGAAAATGGGCAGGGCTGGGACCAGGTAAGTGGCCAAGTTATAGTATTCTCTGCATCATCCATCAGGCGACAGATGCATTGTGCGAGGAGGTAGTGAGCTTGCCGTTGCCTCTGTGGTGCTTTGAACCCGTGAGGAACTGTGAACCTGCGGACAAGCAGCCCTCGACAGACGCATCAATCGCATTTCAGCATGTCTCCCTGTTGGGGAGAGTCTCAAAAGAGTTAAAAAATTTCACAGTATACATGAATAGACTTGAACTGATTTAACCCACAGTAAGATGGAACCTGGTCATGGCAGAGATGGCACAAGGCTGTATGTGAGAGAGGCAGAGCCTACACTGACAGTAGCAGCGTATGTCATAATGCTTGGTGCCTACAAAAGTGTGAGGGCAGTCCTGAAAAGGCTCTAACATCCTTATGAGAAGAGAGATGAAGTAGAGAATTACAGAGAAAACAACATCTGGCAAATGACAGAGGTAGGAACAATGTGAGACTGTGCTGCCCCTATGGAAGAACAGTAAGCATTGGTACTTCCATTGAGACTTGGACCACACAGAAGACTCAGGTTTGACTCGCAAACATAAAGTACTTCCTGACCTTGACACAAGTGGTTTTGACGTTGGTTGAATAGAAGGGCTTTATAGCCCACTAAGTGTAGAGTCTGCAGGTGGAGAACAGGCAGAAGAGTGGTAGGAGAGTAAGAGACATAAATATGGCAAAAAGGCAAGTTTGGTGCTTGAAGAGCAATAGGGAAGTGGACAGTTCAGCCCAAGAACAGTCAAGGACAATGTAGCTGTTTTGATATAGCCCAGAAAGGCATTGGGTGTTAATTATTTTGGCTCTGTTAGAAATATTCTGATTTTTTCATATGTTATCCGTTTTTGCTATAATTTATTTATACAGTTCCTTTGTTAGAAAATATCTTGTATCTTAACAGCTTAATTGAGTTTTTGGGTCATGGAGAGCCACAACAAAATACCAGTGCTAGACAGGGTTCTAGTCCGGCAGTTCACACTGACTCATTTTGCCAGTTTAGAGTTTCCAGTCAATCTTACTAGCAGGTTTTTTAAGATGTGGAAGGAAACTGGAATACTTAAGGAAAAACCCAGCATCTAAACTCTATATAGACATGTGGGCTGGAATTCAAACAAAGTCACCTCACTTTGGCACTGGGAGAAAGTGGAAACACCAACCATAGACATGACAGGGACAAGAATTTGAACCAAATCAACCCATTCTACCATGACGAAAACATATAAATTCCACCCAGACATGATACAGGCTGGGATTCAAGCTAAGTCATCACTTGTTAACACTGGCAGAAAGTGTAAACATCACAGATGTGATATGGGTCTGAGTTTGAACCTAGTCAATCCACTCTAACATGTAAATTCCACTTAGACATAATACAGAGTAGGATTTGAACAAAGGCACCAATGTATTTACACTGAGAGAAAGTGTAACTACCACACAGACATGGCAGGGGTTGTTTGAACCAAGTCAACCAACTCTAACATGGTACCAATACCTGGTAGCCACTGTGTCTCTTGGACACTCAATCTTTGCTACCCTTTTCAGACAACAAATAAATACAATTTCCAAGGAGCCAAACTTGAGGTATCTTGAGGAAAATATTTCAATCGTAAGTAAATAGGCAGTCAAATATGACATATAAAGGACTGGGAGATTTTAATAAAAATTATACTTTTCTTTAGAACTGGTTATGTCAAATGTCATTTCAATTTTACAATTACAGTAAATCCATACTGGTCAAGGATACATCCAAGTTATGTAATTGACAGATTAAGTGACTTGCCATGACTTGGGTGAGAGGAGATGAAACATAGTCAAAACCAGAAACAAATCAAAACCTTAATGGCAAAGCCTTTTTGCACCAATGTCTAATTGCTAACCAGAAATCAAACTCAGAGAGAAAACAGTAAGATTGGAAGGTAGAAATTCAAGAAGGAAATACTTGCTAAGCTTGATGGTGGTTTTATTTTAATTTGATAAACTCTATTAATCCCTGATGGGAAATTCTCTTTTCACATGACCTTTGGATGTCAGAGCGCTGAGTCAGCCATTGTACACCACCCCGGGGCAATTTTCAGGTTAAGTGCCTTGCTCAAAGGGATTATGAATCGGCAACCTTCTAGATACCAGTGCAGATCTTTAGCCAGACAATCACCATTTATCCAAATCACAGATATGGAATGAATCTTGCTGTTGGATTTAATGGTCACACTGATGATGCAAAGCACAGTGACATGTGAAACAATGTTCCATGCAAAACAGGAGCAGTAAGCCTGTAATGGGATTCATAACAGGAAGGAAACTATACAGAAAGATTATGGAGAAAATTATTTTAAGAGAAACAAAATTCTCAGCATGAACAAATCATAACACCCTGGGTAACAAACACGGTGTTGTCAACACTGAATCTTACCTTCTTTGTTACAGAATCACAGAAACTCAGCAAATGCAGGCAAGGCACGCTTTCTTGTTTAAAAATCAAAGAGGAGCCAATCAAACGGAAACAGACAACTACAAATACCAAGTATTCATTGATAAATATTTGGTGACTTGGCCTAGAGGTGCTGAGAGATTGTTGCATACTTTTGTCTTGGGAATTTTTGGAAGAATGTTTGCTTGGAAACAATTTAATTAGCCGGCAGAGTTCACAAAGGACAAACTCTGACCAAACAAGGTATGCAAATGAAATTCTTTTCTTGTGTACTTGTCTAAAGAATCTGACCATTTTTAACAACAGGGACCTTATTTTTTATTTTTTCACTGCACTGCAGCTTTCTATGGCTGGGTTCAAAATGAAGATGAATACTTGAAAGAGAAAGCTCTGGTGAAGCAGACAGTTAGACAGAAGAAGGCACAAAAGAGCATTAGTAGACATTACAACATGTCACCTTAAAATGGGAACTGACTGGAAGTCAGCGTTAAGAAATGCAGCACTCTCTCTTTTAAAAGGTCATTTTAGTACTTTTCATTACTAAAACCAAAGGTTAGCAGTAAAAAAGAAAGTGTAATAAAATGCACCAGATGTTGTCTGAAACCAGAAAGCATGGAACACAAGCAAAAAAAGCACACACATTCACAGAATAAATATCTTTATTAGGCCTCAAGCGTAACGTATGTCTCAGGAATGTGCTAGAAAATTACATCAAAGGATACTAAACTGCAGTGCCTTCTGCAAATCATGCCAGAAGAAACTTAAAGGGCCACACCAGTAGCAAATTGTGCAGATATAATGCTGAGGTCCTCAAAATGGACACTGTTCAAATTTTTGGCTGAATGCAGGAGAACTTAGAGACAAGTCATTCTTGCTTCAAACTGACAAGGGTCACCTCAGTTGGTCTGGGTGCATTGCTTTAGTTGGCAAAATTATTTGAAGTGCATCATCTCCAGAGTAGCAACGTCAACAAACTACAGTGGTGAGAGCCGAAATTGAATTACAAGGCAAGGCCACCCTTTATAAATAACGAAAATAATTGAAATTCCCAATATACTGTGGATTACAAAAGTATTCAGACCCCTTCATTTTTTTCACATTTTGTGGTGATTCAAAATTATGCTAAAATCCATCCATTTTCCAACTCGCTATATTCCTAACTACAGGGTCACGGGGGTCTGCTGGAGCCAATCCCAGCCAACACAGGGCACAAGGCAGGAACCAATCCTGGGCAGGGTGCCAACCCACCGCAGGACACACACACAAACACACCCACACACCAAGCACACACTAGGGCCAATTTAGAATCGCCAATCCACCTAACCTGCATGTCTTTGGACTGTGGGAGGAAACCGGAGCGCCCAGAGAAAACCCACGCAGACACGGGGAGAACATGCAAACTCCATGCAGGGAGGACCCGGGAAGCGAACCCAGGTCCCCAGATCTCCCAACTGCGAGGCAGCAGCGCTACCCACTGCGCCACCGTGCTGCCCTATGCTAAAATCATTAGAATTCATTTCTTCCCCACATTAAGCAACACTCAATACTTAGAATGGCAAAGCAAAGCAGTATTTTAGAAATTTTTGAAAATGAATTAAAGATAATAAAGAAAACCCTGAAATATCATATTAACAAAATCACTCAAGACTCTTTGCTCAGTACTTAGTTAAAGCTGCTTTGGCAGTGATTCCAGCCAGGAGTCAACTTGGGTTTAGAGTGACAAGCATTGCACTCCTGGATTTGTATTTTCAACCTATGGCACATCAGAAACATTTGTAGTGACACATTTTGTTACTACCAATGTTTGTGATGCACCATCTGTTGGAATGACAACTGCAATGCATTTTATTACTACATGCATTACGAGATACGTTCCAATAGATGGTGCACTGAAAATGTTAATGTTGAGGTCTGCATTGATTACTTAGATTTCATCCTGTCTTAGGTAGCACAGTTAGTTTGAAACATAATATGTTAAATGATTGCAAAGTGTTCAGACACATCATCTGTAATGTTACCTGGGATCTTGGGGTACCTCATATCTTTTGAACATCATACACTCTAATCTGGATGACCCATCTGGAGATGATCAAGCTCCTACTTGTGACTTAGCAGTGTTCTACCATGGTTCACTCCACTTTATCCACCGTCTTTTCTGCAATACTTTTTATGGCACTTCTCTTTTAAGGGCACCTGTTGTGTCCATTTGCCTAAGGACTTTGCAGAGAGATTACCCAGCAAATCCTCTCAGTCCTACCTGTAGGGGACATACACTGAGCTGGCTACTTCTTGCTGCCGCACTCTTCAAAAAAGACATGATACTTAGCTCTCTTCCTTTAATTAACCTCCTCCATCTTTCCAAGGAACTGGCAACTCAAGAATGACCACTTATCTAGATGACACTGATAGAATAACCATGTGTGGCTTAAGCATGGTTACAGAGATGAACTCAGGAAATTTGAGTCTTTTCCCCAGGTTAACCATCAGCAGACAGTCCCCTGGTTGCTCCCAGAATTTATGGCAATTACATGGCTTCTCACTGCTTTAAAAAATGAAATCTGCTCAGAGGAGATTGCTTGCTCTGTGTTATAACTCAACAAATGGTGTGAGCTGCTGCTTTGAGCACATGTTAGTGGTGCCAACAATACTGTCTTTCTCCCAGGATCTTCAAACAACTGTTGAGAATGTGCTCCAGCAACCCTATTACTCTATAATAATAATATGCTAAATGGTGTGTTTGCAGCTACATTTGTAATGGAATGCTACCTCTCCTGTCACATTGTGTGTAACTGTGAGCTTGCCTTAAAAAGAGGCAGAAAAGAAAGGTCCACAACAAATGCCTCAGAGCACTTACCTACCTTCAGGGCGCCAGGTAATCCACTAAAGAACCATCCTCTAGAGAGCATGTTGCCAGGCCTACTCCTGTTAAGTTTTCTTATCATGTCATTGTTCTGGACCTCTTATGCCTGATTTATACTTACCATGTGAAGCTGTCACGTAGACTGCAACACAAAGCAAACGCTGAACGACCAAAACACTTTTATATTTGTTGTGGCCCATTCGATAAGCACATTGATATTCTAGTCAATAAGTGACAGTGTTTAAATCAGTGTCGCATAGCTAATAATGTCACAGTGAAGGATATGAGGCTCTGCTGATGGAAGAAGAGTTGTGCCTGCTATTACTGATTTAAGAGGTAGAAAACGAGAAAGTGGAGTGTCAGACCTGTTGACCAAAAGCAGTGAAGGAATGGTGAGTGTAATATTCTTATGAGTGGGGGACCTACACGATGAGCAAATGCATTTCAAATGTTTTTGTATGTCTTCCCTGAGTTCTGATGACCTGTTGTGTCAAATTCAGCCCTTTGTTCATCATTCTGGCACCCAAGTGACCAGCCTCTCTATGAATTTCAAAATTTTGGATACATAGCTGCTGTTTCTGCCACACTCTATGGTTAGAAAATGTCTGTGCCCGGTGACGTGTCTCCAAGTCTGATGTCATTTTCAAGCCCTTGTGCCCAGAAAAGATAGGACAGGTATAAACTGGGCTTTACTCATTCCAGATGCCTCTACTAAGTAAATCATGGAATCCTAGAAAGGTCTGGATCATATGACCTACTGTCCTTGAGCTCTGTGTCCATCTTATTTGAGGGAGTGCACATTTGCTGTTGGCAGTAGAGCTGCATTTGTTACATTTTGCATCTTAAGGAAATTAAACTGGTTTCCTGTAAACTTTGATTTCCTCCTGTATTCCAAAGAAATGCTGTTACTTCAGATGATGTCTGCTGGGACTAGTCCATGGCTTAAATACAAATGTTTCTCCAAGATGCACCTCCATTGTGGGGGCCCATAAATTTGGAACCAATTTTGTCAAAGACTGTTATGTTATTTTCAGGCTTTATTCCCTGGCTTATTTTTATGTTCAGTTTTATTTTTGTTTTTGTTATGCAATTAGTTATGCATCTGTTAGTTTTATTAATAATGCCAATCCACATACATTGTGATTGGAACCCCGATAGCAGGATTCACCCTGGTGTCAGTACTGGAGGTCAGAAAGAGCATTAATAGAGCATTTTTAATAAGAACATTAAAAAATTTGAAAAGTTGTGACAATAACAGGCCAACAAGCTGTCCATTCTATTCATCTAGATCAGTGTTTCCCAAACTCAGTCCTGGGGACCCCCTTGTGGCTGCAGTTTTTTGTTCCAACCAGATTCCTAATCAGTGACAACACCTGATAACACTGATCTCATTTAATTAGCTGGTTTTTTTTTTCTTTTATTCGACATTCAGAAAAGCATAGCAGCATGATTTTTACATTTATAAGACATTTATAAATATTTCTGCTTTTGCTATAGATTTAAATGCTTAACTCTCTTTTGTTTATTTCATTATACTTTGCCCTTTCTCTGTGCAGTTTTTCCCCCTTCGTTGTATCTTCTTAATGACAATTTAAAACGAGCAGATCAGACACCCAGGAAAACAACACTGAATAATCAAAGGCTGAAACTACTTTAGAGTCAGACCCACTATATAACTGCTTGGTACATTTTAATATATTTTTTTTAACAAACTTAGTTTTCTAATTTCTATATTGTTCCCTAAACACAGAACTTGGGAAATAACAGTTCACTTAATTAGCCCAGGAGTTCAATTTAAAACAGAAGCTGGTTGGAACAAAAACCTGCAGCCACAGGGGGTCCCCAGGATGGAGCTTGGGAAACACTGATCTAGATTATCCAAGATAACATCAGGTTGAGATTTGAAGGTCTCTAAAATCCTCCTTTCCACCACACTCATTTATTCCATGTGTCTACAGTTCTTTACGTGAAGAACATTTTCCAAACATCTTCTTGCAAAATCTATATATATAATTCACTAAGCCGCTGACAAGTAGCCACCCATGGAAAGCACGCAAGACAGCCACGCCCACCATATATAATTTACTAAGCCGCCGACAAGTAGCCACTCATGACAACATGCAAGACAGTCACGCCCACCAACTCTAAGACCATTGGATATGACGACAACTCGCAGAGCCAAGCCCACCAACTCGGACGCAGCAACTCACAACACCGGGCGTCATTCACGTTCGTCTCTGCTAGACTCCACATGCACCTCTGAGCCACGTTGACTTTTCATTAGTCAACCTCAGTGGAACCTCGGTTCACACAGAGGCAGCGCGAGAGAGAGCGGTGCACACACACAGGCAGTGCCAGAGAGAGACAGAGGCACACACACAGGCAGCGCGAGAGAGAGAGAGCCGCACACACACACAGGCAGCGCTAGAGAAAGACAGACGCACACACACAGGCAGCGTGAGAGAGAGAGCCGCGCACACACACAGGCAGAGCCAGAGAGAGACAGAGGCACACACACAGGTAGCACCAGAAAGAGAGCCACGCACACACAGGCAGCGCCAGAGAGAGACAGACGGACACACACAGGCAGCCCGAGAGAGAGAGCCACGCACACACACAGGCAGTGCCAGAGAGAGACAGACGCACACACATAGGCAGCGCGAGAGAGAGAGCCACGCACACACACAGGCAGTGCGAGAGAGAGAGAGCCGCGCACACACACAGGCAGTGCCAGAGAAAGACAGAGGCACACACACAGGCAGCGCGAGAGAGAGCCGCGCACACACACAGGCAGTGCCAGAGAGAGCCGCGCACACACACAGGCAGCACCAGAGAGAGACAGAGGCACACACACAGGCAGCGCGAGAGAGAGAGCCGCGCACACACACAGGCAGCGCCAGAGAGAGACAGAGCCACACACACAGGCAGCACGAGAGAGAGCCGCGCACACACACAGGCAGCGCCAGAGAGAGAGCTGCACACACACACAGGCAGCGCCAGAGAGAGACAGACGCACACACAGGCAGCGCGAGAGAGAGAGCCACGCACACACACAGGCAGTGCCAGAGAGAGACAGACGCTCACACACAGGCAGCGCGAGAGAGAGGGGGCTGGACTTATAAGGTAGGAAGGCAGTTAAAGAATGCACTGGGCTTGATTTGGTTTTCACTTCTGTTTACAGCGATCGGTTCGTAGTGTGCTTTGTTGCAATGTTACTTTTCTTGGTGGTTTATTAAATTACAGATTTTTTCAAATGTTCATTTTTTTCCCTGTGCTTAAAACTCATTAAAAAAAAGTGTTTTTAGCCAGTGGTTGGTAGCGCTATAGCACAAACTATTGCAGTGTTAGTTTTCTGTGTTGTTCAAGGTTTTCTCAGTGTTATTCAATGTTTTTACATTTAGTTTACTATTACACTGTGCATTCTATGGTTTAATTAACTATATTTGTGCTTAAAAACTTAAAATATATATTTACATACAGTTCGTATAGTCTGGAACTGATTAATTGTATTTACATACAATCCTATGGGAGAAATTGCTTCGGTTCATGACCAAATCGATTTACGACCAGAGTTTTGGAACGAATTATGGTCGTGAACCAAGGTTCCACTGTATTCTTTTCGGTTATGACGCACGACCGCGTCCACCATCACAAACTGTTTTACACGCCATGGTCTTAGAGTTGGTGGGCGGGTCTCCGTGAGTTTCTCTTGCGAGCGGGCACATGACCAGGCAGTGTGTATGCTTCGAGAACAAGGGTGGACGCGACAGGACTATCTAAGAAGAGGCATGTTTGTCACGGATGTGAATCGCTGTATGCAGCGTGTAAAACAGTTTCCGAGGGGTATCCCATGGTCTTAGAGTTGGTGGGCAGGTCTCTGTCAGTTGCTCTTGCGACCGGGCACATGTCCAGGCAGTGTGTATGCTTCGAGTGCGAGGGTGGACGCGACAGGACCATCTAAGAAAAATCATGTCGTAGATGTGAATCGCTGTATGCAGTGTGTAAAACAGTTTGTTTGTCGCAGATGTGAATCGCTGTATGCGGCATGTAGAACAGTTTGCGAGGGGTATTCCATGGTCTTAGCAGTGTCTATACTTTGATGTGAATCGCTGTATGCAGCATGTAAAACGCTGTATTGTATGTTGCCCTCTCCAGAGTTACATCTTTTCATTCACCTACAGTCGTATCCTCAAAACCAACCCCATTTGGACAACTGTGTCTTTCAGGAAGTGTTCACCCATCAATACATAATTATGCAGCGTATGCTACGCCGCGGGTTGGCTAGTTTATTTTAAAGTAACAGTTGGGATCCATTGCACTAAATTATTTATCATTTTAAAAACATCAATCATGCTTTAATCTCTCTAAATCTCTCTTAATCGTTGTTTGCATAAACTGAAGAGGTTTAGCTCATTCAGTCTCATAACTCTTAATCCTGGATTCAACCAAGCCACTCTCTACTGAACATTTTCTAGCACTGCTGTCTTTTTTGTGGGCTGGAGAACAACACTATACATAGTACTCCACATGAGGCCTCATCAGTCCCTTATAAATCTTGAACATCATTTGTTTGACTTGCATTCTTCATACCATGATAAATGACCTAATATTATATTAGTCTTCTTGATTGCTTCTGTTCACTGTATGGGTGTAGGTAGTGATAAGCCCACTGTGGCCCCTGGATCTTTCTCCTAAGGTGTACTTTCAAGTTTCAGACTTCCCATTATGTGTTCAAAGCTAACATTTTTACTTTCTACATGTAATACTTACCATTTACTTACATTATATTTCATCTGCCACAAAACTGCCCAAGTCTGTATGACCTCTGTAACAATTTGCATGATTCAATACCTGCTCTTCTATCTAGTTTGGTATATTCTGTAAAATTAACTAGCTTATTGATTAGATAGATAGATAGATAGATAGATAGATAGATAGATAGATAGATAGATAGATAGATAGATAGATAGATAGATAGATAGATAGATAGATAGATAGATAGATAGATAGATAGATAGATAGATAGATACTTTATTAATCCCAATGGGAAATTCACATTCTTCAGCAGCAGCATACTGATACAATAAATAATATTAAATTAAAGAATGATAATAATACAGGTGAAAAAAACAGACAATAACTATGTATAATGTTAAATATTAACATTTACCCACCCTGGTGGAATTAAAGAGTCGCATAGTTTGGGGGAGGAACGATCTCCTCAATCTGTCTGTGGAGCAGGACAGTGACAGCAGTCTGTCGCTGAAGCTGCTCTTCTGTCTGGAGATGACATTATTTAGTGGATGCAGTGGATTCTCCATAATTGATAGGAGCCTGCTGAGCGCCCTTCGCTCTGCCACAGATGTTAAACTGTCCAGCTCCATGCCAACAATAGAGCCTGCCTTCCTCACCAGTTTGTCCAGGCGTGAGGTGTCTTTCCTCTTAATGCTGCCTCCCCAGCACACCACTGCGTAGAAGAGGGCGCTCGCCACAACTGTTTGATAGAACATCTGCAGCATCTTATTGCAGATGTTGAAGGAAGCCAGCCTTCTAAGGAAGTATAACCGGCTTTGTCCTTTCTTGCACAGCGCATCAGTATTGGCAGTCCAGTCTAATTTATCATCCAGCTGCACTCCCAGATATTTATAGGTCTGCACCATCTGCACACAGTCACCTTTGATGATCACTGGGTCTATGAGGGGTCTGGGCCTCCTAAAATCCACCACCAGCTCCTTGGTTTTGCTGGTGTTCAGGTGTAGGTGGTTTGAGTCGGACCATTTAACAAAGTCATTGATTAGGTCCCTATACTCCTCCTCCAGCCCATTCCTGATACAGCCCACGATAGCAGTGTCATCAGCAAACTTTTGCACATGGCAGGACTCCGAGTTGTATTGGAAGTCCGATGTATATAGGCTGAACAGGACCGGAGAAAGTACAGATTATATTCTTGTCTATAGTGTTTATGCATATTAAAAACAGCAGTGGCCACAGCACTCATCCCAAAAGGACAACTCTTTTAATGTTAGCAAGTTTCCTCATCATAATTCTTTGTTCCCTGTGTTCAAGGCAATTTTGTAGCCACCTACAGACCATGCTTTGAATTCCCATTTCTTTTAGTTTGATCATTAACCTTTCATGTGATACCTTATTAAAATCCTTTTGAGAAACAAGGTAAATAATGTCATATGAACTTCTCTGATCGTATCTCTTTGTTGCTTCCTCATAGAATTCCAGGATATTTGTGAAACACAACCTTCCTCATCTGAACCCTTATTGACAATTTGCTATCCTCTCTTTGCATTGTGATTTTGGGCTTGGTTGTCCCACATAACCTTTTTAAGTGGTCTTGCAGGGTCATACGTGATTCTCAACCAAGAATACACACATGGGGACAACCCATTAAAAACAGTGTAGTGAAGAGCAGTGAAATACGGTGCTACAAAGGCTACACCCACAGGGCTTCTTCCTTCCAGGGTTTCAGGAAAAGAGCAAATGATACTAAACTGAACAAAAGACTTGACTCTGAGAGAGAAAATTAAAAGCTAAAATTGCTTTTATCCATTCAGTAGCTCCATAGTACAAGGTAACTGAAGCTTAATAATTAATTTGTATGATGTAAAGAACAATGCAATAATGGAGACAGACAAACACACACAGACACATAGACCACCCATTTCAGAAGCACCTCTGTCTACTATAATATTTTCTGTCATTTTAACTATTGGACTACTGCACAACATAACAACAGTAAATTGAGTTAAAATAAGCATTGTGGTCTATGGATGTACAACATGATAAAATGCAATGGCTATTTTGTCATGTCCCATTAGGCAGTAATGTTAAATTTCTTTAGTTTTTCATTTAGATGTGCAGTCAGAAAGTGGATGTTGTGCAGCCTCATCTGTGCATCTACTAGTGTTGTTAGGTGGATTTGTTGATTTAGGTGTTTTGAGTACTGAATTTTGTGTCTCCTGTGGCTCTTCATTATCAGTTCTCCTAATGGCAGTATTTTTAATGAAGTGTGACACTGTTCACTTCATACTTTGCAGTTAATTTTTTCATTAATATAGCTGTCAATTCCTTCAAACTTGCATAATACACATCGCACTTTTGTTGTCGCTGTACTTTGTATATGTACATGGGAAGCTCTGCAGTCTACTTGTGACATTACGCTGTAGGAAGCAAGTAAATAAATAAAGGTAAATAAGTAAAAACATTCGATCTGGCTCTTATATACAAAGTACAGCAATGGCAGCTTCCACCTGCAACTATAGACTCTTCAGTACGTAAGCGACTCTCCACACTACTGTTTAGAGCTGGACGGTGTATGTGCTCAAAAAAAAAGTCTAACTGCATTCTCATACCATTGCTTGTGTATTAAAGTGTCAGCAGGCACTTGTCGTGGTATTACACATGTATTTTTTGAGCATGCCCATGTTGATCAAACACAGGAAGCTCTGCAGTCTACTTGTGACTTTACGCTGTAGGAAGTAAGTAAATAAATTAAGGTAAATAACATTCGCTCTGGCTTTTATGTAAATAACATATAAATGTTAATGTTTTGGGCACATGCACCGTCCAGATCTAAACACTAGAGTGGAGAGTTTATAGCTGAAGGTGGAAGCTACCGTTGCTGTAATTTGTATCGAGCCAGATCGAATGTTATTTACTTAATTAACTTTATTTATATACTTGCTTCCTACAGTGTAAAGTCACAAGTAGACTGCAGAGCTTCCCATGTACATATACAAAGCACAGCGATGGCAAAAGTGCGACGTGCATTATTGCTCTGATGTAGAACCGTCGTCATGATCCAACCTAATCCAACCTAATGGAGCTTGAGAGGTGCTGCAAAGAGGAATGGGCGAAACTGGCCAAGGATAGGTGTGCCAAGCTTGTGGCATCATATTCAACAAGACTTGAGGCTGTAATTGCTGCCAAAGGTGCATCGACAAAGTATTGAGCAAAGACTGTGAATACTTATGTACATGTGCTTTCTCAGTTTTTTTATTTTTAATAAATTTGCAAAAACCTCAAGTAAACTTTTTTCACGTCATTATGGGGTGTTGTGTGTAGAATTCTGAGGAAAAAAATGAATTTAATCCATTCTGGAATAAGGCTGTAACATAACAAAATGTGGAAAAAGTGATGTGCTGTGAATACTTTCCGGATGCACTGTATACAACTGCTAAGCAACTGACACACAGGTAAACAGACTTGAGCTGAGAAAACTGTGCGGCAGGTGGGGGGATGTGATAGTAGGCTGCTTGCTGCTTACTGACACATTTACAGGACAAAAGATGCTGATGGAGAGGTGCGAAGTGATTTAAGGTGGGACAAATCTACGAGTTTTTTTGTAGGCTCTGGTAATTCTAGTGTTAAAGAACTTTGTTGTGACAGCACAGTTACCTTATAATTCCAGGAGACTGTGCTAAAATCCCTGCATAACACCTGCCTTTGTGGAGTTTGAATTTTTCCCCAGTGTTTTTCTGCATTTTTCTTTGATTACCCTCATTTTCAACTTATATTCAAAAAGTTTCTTAAGTAATATAGCCTAATGTGAATAACTAAGCATTTGTCCTACTATGGTCTGGATTCTTATCCAGGTTTGGTCCTTCTGTACCACTAGTTGTACCTTGAATATTTTGAACTTGGTTTCCTTAAATGGAAATCTGAATAAATAATCTATTTTAAAAGTGATAATTAATTTAAAAACACAGACAGTGTTTAGGCAGTGGCCACTCATAAAATGAAGTAGCTCATTAATAATAATTTTGTCACTCCGGTTTTTTGATGTTTGTAGCAAGCTGCTGGACATGTTCTATCTGTCCGTATTAGTCAGTGTATTGCTCTATGCAATAGTCTCCTGAGAAACCAACTTAAGCTCCAAAAACGTTCAATGTCTGAACAAACGTATAAGGAAAGCCTGCTCCATAACAGGGTTGAACCCTGGACATACTGAAAGCTATTGTGGAAAAGAGGATGGTGACAAAAAGTTAACATTACTGTCTAATTGGAAATGTAACAATGCCATGTCGGAATACAGTGTTTTAACATGCAGTATACACTGTAAAACAAGAAGAAGACACAGTGTAAGGTTTGGGGTACACTAATGACCCTGTATAATGAAAATAAATTGAAAAAGAAATAATCATTTTAAAAAGATAAAATAGAAGTCTTTTCAGAAGGGAGCCCAGTAGTGAACTGACTCAAAAATGGCTGAACTGCTGGTCATATGGGTTCCAGGCAGGAAGGTGGTCCAGGAGGACATACAACAGAAGTGTTGTCAGAGGTGGAATGGTCATCAATCTTCTGTTCCACAGAGGGAGGAAGAGAAAAGGCATTAGTACACAGTGCCAACCTCTGGTTCATCAGGTAACTACCATCACCAGAGCCTTTAAGCTGCCTCTCAAGTGCATGCACGTGACAATACATAGACCACAATGCTTATCTAAACCAGAGGTGGGTAGTAACGAGTTACATTTACTCCGTTACATTTACTTGAGTAACTTTTTAAAAAAATTGTACTTCTAAGAGTAGTTTTACTGCACCATACTTTTTACTTTTACTTGAGTACATTTGTGAAGAACAAACGCTACTCTTACTCCGCTACATTGGGCAACACTCGAATCGTCACTTTTTTTCCATTAGATATAGTACGCTATATTTTTGCCAGAGAGAATCCACCAGTGGATCTACTACGTGACTGTTTCACCAATCAGACGTAGCAACAATAATCACATAATCACATGGCTCCGTTTCACAAATAAGACGTAGTCATGCAGTCACATGACCACACACAAACTGTTGCGTCCTAGTGGCACAAATTCCTCACAGAAGACAGCGGACAGGGAAAGAAAGAATACTGTACATGAAAAATGATAGCCAACTTCTGCTGAAGCTTAACTATCATTTCAATGAGTGAAGAACAAGCACATTTTAACCAAACATGCACAGACACACACAGTCAAGGTAAAGTGAGACTTCTTGTAAGTGCACAAGCTGCCTTGTTCTAATGTTATTTTCTATCAGCTGTGCTATTTGGAGGGCAAGTGAATATGCAGTGTTATACTGTCAGTGTACAGCAGGGGTGCCCACACTGTTTTCGGATTGCGAGCTACTTTTAAAATGAAAAGGTCGAAATGATCTACCTACTTTAAAAATGCTATATATATATACTGAGTATACTTTATACATAAAATATATGTTGTCATACCTTGCATAACTGAAAAAACCCTTATGGCACAATAACAATTCAATATATTTATGGTCACTACAGTATTTGGATTTAATAACCTTCATGTGGGAAAAGGCTGACTCGCATAAATAAGTAGAGCCAAATAATGCAGTCAAGGAGGTAGCACATTTCCTCATGTTTGGGTACTTTTCCTCTGTGAGTAAGTTTCAAAACTGTCCATGAGCCCCATACTTCAGCTGAATGTCATCCTGTAGTGTCAAAATCTCATCCTCCACTGTAGAGGAGTTTTAGGTGAAACAGTGTTGCAATTTGTGATGCGGGTGAATCACCCTCAACATCTTTCTTAAATGGATAGCATTTAAATGTAGCAATTGGCTCAAGTAAAGCTGAGTCTTGAAACCGTCTGTCAAAGTCTGACAGACAATTTTCAATCTGCTCTGTGTAGCATATGCTGTCAAGTTGCGCACACACTTTCCATTGCCTCTCCAGCTCTGACGCGAGGTTTTGGATGTTCCCCAAATCAAGGTGCTGCAGCTTTGAGGAGAGATGTTGCATTTTTCGTTTGAAAGCATTAACTGAGATAAATATATTGACCATGGTTTTCTCTTTTCCTTGCAGGTGTAAATTAAGCTCATTCAACATGTTGGTCAGATCGGAAAAAAATGCCAAGTCTAGCGGCCATTGATCGTTATTAAGTTGCTTGTATTCTGCATGTTTAATGACAAGGAGAAACTCCTTTTTCTCTGGCCAGGGGTCTTGAAATCTCAGCAGGAATTTCTCCCTAGCCATCTGCCTCAACGAAGGCCTCTTTTATCATCTCTCTATCTTAGAAGGACTTCTTATGCTTAATGATCGAGTGACTCACCTGGAACGATGCTTCGGTGTGTCTGCCTTTGCTTTTGAATTCAGCCGAGTGAAAAATGACGGCTGTCCGATTAACTGTGATTTTAGTTTCCTCTCCTTTCTCTTTCTCAGATCGCTTTTCGGTAGGAAGTCAGTTTCGTAGTTTTTATGAACAGTTCGAAAGTGCCTTTCAACATTTTCCTTCTTTGGAATAGCAATGATAGATTGACAGATTAGACAAACGCACTTCGATTGTGACATTGTGAGAGAAAACAATCCTCTTCCAATTCCACATCCAGCCCATAACCAACAATTTTTTTTTTAAATCCCTTCTTTAGTCTACATAAATTGGAAGGCTAACTAGATCACTTAGATAGCCGGAGTTTTGCAATAGCTCGCGCGTTTGATCGTGCATACGGGAAGACCTGTGTGTTAGGAGAAAAGAGATCTCAGACTGGCTGCCCTGTATATCAATCAAGTGGCAAATGCCATAGGGAGGATATATGATAGACTAACATTTAAAAAAAATTTTTTTGAATGCAATGCGATCTACCGGTTGATCACAATCGACGTATTGGGCACACCTGAAGTACAGTATATCTTGTCACTGTAAGTAGTTTGCACTGTTCAAACGTACATGTTATCTACTGTAGGTATTGGCTTCAAAAGCTTTGTTGTGAAAAACAGATTTGGAAATTTGTGTTATTTGTGCATCTTTATTTTGTAAAGATGTTATTTATTTTTACTCATTTTTTATTTTATTATTTGGAAATTGCAGAATTTGCACATTATTTTATATTTTTGTCTGTCTTATTACAACATTTCTAAAAAATAAATAATTTATTATGATCAAACAGTTACTCAATACTTGAGTAGTCTTTTCACCAAGTACTTTTTTACTTTTACTTGAGTTATTTTCTGGATGACTACTTTTTACTACTTACTTGAGTACAATTTTTGGCTACTCAACCCACCTCTGATCTAAACTCAACATGCTGTTGTCATGCAATATAGTGATACAATAATGAAAATGAGAGAAATATACTATAGCAGGCAGACATTCTCTCAGTGTTAAGCCTTTTGCTCACTTTCTTTTTCTCTCTTCCTGTCTTTCCATATTTATTTTACACATTTTTCTAATAAATAAGTGGAAATGGGATGCTGCATCCCCAGCTGCTTAAAGTGTAGGGACTGGAGAAATTGGGAGTGCATTTTTGGGAAGAAATCCTGTGGGTGGAGCCTTTTCAGCAGTGGATTTCACTGCTGTTAACTACAAAAATTTTAATGAGTTCTTGTTGGAGAATAATGGCTGATCCCATAATGGACTGACAGATGTAAGGATTTCCTTCAAGAAGTGATACCACAAGACCCTACAGAAGATAGTGCAAACTGCAGAGAGAATTTTTGGAACCTCTCTTCCCACAATATTTTTTCACAAACACTATGTGACTTCCAGCATTGTTGGGGTCCCTTCCAACCCCTCCTGCAAACTGTTTGTCCTCCTGCCAGCTGCTGTTAACAGCTTCTTTCCCCAAGCTAATAGAGTCTTCAGTAGCCTTTCGTCCTTTCCTTCCATCTAGATTTAACTACATATTTTTTTTCTGTGTAGACACTTTATTTATATAGCATTTTCTAGACTTAGACATGGAACTCTTTTGGTGTCATCTAGCATAAACTTCCTTCTCTAGGTCTGGAAATGTTCAGAATATCCTAATGCTTAGATGTTCTTATGTCTATATGTACTGTAGGCTTGTACTGTCAAGCAATACCATAACTGTACAGTAAACTGCTACTACCAAAGTCTAACCCATGTACTTGATATACTTGCCTGAAGAAAGGGCCTGAGTTGACTTGAAAGCTTGCATATTGTAATCTTTTTAGTTAGCCAATAAAAGATGTCATTTTGCTTGACTTCTCACTAATATGTCTTATGAAATGCTTCCTCTTTTCATGATTCATAACCACTGGACCCTACAGGAAAGAAGATCTAATAAAATTTCAACCCCTTCCTACAGTGTTTATGAAGGCAAAAGGCACTCCATAGTTTCAAAGAAAAGCAATGGAAAATCTTGATTATCTGGAAAGTGATCTCCACAGTTAGAGCCGAGTGAACTACTGAAAGCTGATGCCAGATGGTTTCTGCAGAGGTGATGACCCCTAAAGAGACCATTTAAAAGGTCAGCCAAAGTTGCCTCAAGCTATTCATTCTTTGTTTAGGTTTATAGTATTTGCAGTTGCAGTTGGACATTCCTTCATGATTTAATCTCCTATTCCAACACACAGGAGGGTACGTCAAAGGTAAATAGAGTACTTGTTATAATGTGTATCCTATACATCAGTCTTGGAATGCTGAGAGAGCTGCAACAGGTGTGACTGTTTACTTGCTGCTTATTTTGAAAGTGCAAGCAAGTCTGCTGACAGGCCCACCAGTGTGAACTGCCCCCTGAATCAGACAAAGTCATACCATTCTGCCTGACACATTTTTCTTTCTTGTTTCCATCATTTTTTCTTCCTAATATATATTTTTTGTTTATAGACCTACAAGAAAAATCTATTTAATTATTCATTTTTTAATTAGTGAAAGCATACATCAGAATATGCTCCTGCTCTCCTCAATTCTGAAATGAATAAGGAAGTAATGGAAATATAATATATCTGCCAACACTTTTAATAAATTGGTTCTGTAATGGTACTTTACTGGGTTGTGTGGTTCCTCATAAAAACTTTCCTCAACAAAGAACCATTTTATTGTGGGGAGGGTTCTTTTCATATGAAATTTGTTCTTTTGGCTTTGAAAACATTCTTAATTTGTGGCCAAAACAGAAATCTTTAATACTGTATGTATAGTAGGCCACCAAGCAATATACAACAGATCAAGAAAACCAAAGCTTAGTCTGTGTTACTGAATACAATAACGGTCATTCAAAAATCAGGAACCTTTTGGTTTTTCCCAAATATGTGGTAATCTATTGATGGCTAGCTATGGAGTCTGCTACAGAGCTAAATAAATCAAACTTCTTTCTAGAACCTTCATGTGAATGGTTCTATTAGGAACCAAAAATGGTTCCCTTATGGCATCACTTGGAAGACCCCGCTGCTACCTTTATTTATAAGAATGCAATGCAGTTAAATAAGTGTCCATCCATTTATCTTGTGAATACACTTAATTGGTCACAGGAAACCAAAACCAAATACAGTGGTACCTTGTGCAAATAAGGTACCACCACAAATTTCTGTCTGTCTCAGAATGTATTCATTATTCACATTCACATTCAGTTATCTGCAATAATGGAAGATGCTTGAAAACACAAACATATAGGGATAACATGAAACCCCCACAGGACAGTGACCTGGAGCTGCGAGATATCACCATGCACAACTGTGCCCTCCTTAAATTATCAAGTGAGTCTTTGAAAAGCCAAAGAATTCAAATCCCAAAATGCACTAAAACTAGCAGTTTAATGTGGTATGTCGGTGTGAAACATTCTCTTTCACTTCAGAGCCTTTCTCTGCTTACTTTTGCCTAAAGTACGCATACCATAGACTGAAATCCGCTAAGCAATGGCATCCAAAGAGTCTAAATGCTGGTAATAAACACACATAACCGTGTTGGCAAAGGGAATATCCAAGAAAAAGGGAAAGGAGAGGAGATAATGACTGAAATCCCTTACCCTTCACACAGGTACCTCCTTCGAGCCCCTCAGTGTAGGGCTGTCAGCAATAACCACAGCACGTGGGGCTGAGGGAATGAGAGGGCTTTCTGTTCTGCTATCCTAACAAGGTTTCACCAAAAGCCAAAGAGGCTCTCATCAGCCTTTTCATTGGAGGCTTTAATCAGGGAAAGAATGTCCTGAAGGAGCAGGGGGGCAACACAACATCCAAGCAGCTGGTGTTGTGTATCTCTGGAGCATACTTTCCACACAAAGATACTAATAGCGGATTTCAGGTTACTTTAAAAATAAGATGCACTTCATAAACAGATTAAGCAAAGATATGTACTAAATTAAATAAATTATTATGGATACATTTCATTTACCGTCTTATCAAGTTGTAGGTCACCTAATCTCAGTATCATCAACTACAGTTATGAATAAGCCCACTATGGCGTGGCAGTCTGTCCCAGCACATGCACACCTGTTTTTTAAGTCGTGTCTCTTTAGATTATGTATGGGAAACTGGAAAGAAAGTCTCTCAAGCACAGTACATATAACAAATAAAATAAAAGTGAAGAAAAAATATCAACTAGAGGCACAGACTGATTCCTTGCATGAGTTCAGTTAATTGCCAATTATCTGGAATTTGTTTATTTTGGTCATGATTCATCACTTGCCAGCACCTGTAATTTTGCAGCTTTAGCTTTTAAATAGTTTGATCCTTCTTTAGGGCGAAAGACTCAAATTTCCAGCTAGCATAGTTATTTCTCCTAAGTATCCCATGGTAATCATGGGACATACAAAACAGTTGGCCCCCATCTGTGACTACTAGTATATAAGGGGCACTGGGTTACTGTTCCTCACCTAAAATGAACATGTAAATACCTTGAACAAAGTACAGTATTTTAAAATTATGAAAATACTTGAATTGTTGCTATTTCAATAGTTTCACTTTTATTTCAGAACTTATGTAAAAACAATATTTGGAATCTTTCAAGTCCCAATATGTTGAATCTTTTAAATGAGGTCAGTGAGACATGTGTTTAATGACTTTGTACCTTAATTCAGGATAGGTTTCTCTATTTGGAATTTCAGCACAGACAAAGCGATCTACATCATCAGCAGTTAATCATTTTTTTTGCAAAGTAACCAATAAATGCATTTGAGGTAAAACACATTTTTGAAATTCTCTGACTTAAACTTCAAAGCCTTACAATATTTACATACTTCTGACATATCACCTATATACATATATTCGATCTCTATTCACCTTTTAGTTATTTCTCCGAGTAATAATTTCTCTTTTTTGGCGCTAATGCGGTGTTTACATTTCCTTTTTTTGACACTGTCGTTTTTTTCTGCTTTCTGTATCTTGCTCTGCATGTGTTTCGTGCCTACATTTTTTTTGAGTCTTTTGAATTCCAGTTTTCATTTTCTCTAACCTGCTCTGCATGTGTTTGGCCCCTTTGTTTTGTAACCTCTTTATGACGTTTTACTTTGTTTTCTACTCTGTCTTTTATTTCTGACCTCGCTTTGTCCTGCTTTTTTTTTCAATGACACCTGGTCCATGGTGATTATTTTCCCTTTTTTTCGAGTAATAATTTCTGTGTTTTTGCGCTACTGCGATCTTTACTTTCTTTTTTTATACTTTATAATTTTCCTACTTTCATATTCTTTAACTTTCTCAACATTTGTATCGTGTATACTTTTTTTTTTTGAGCCTTTCGAATTCCACTGCTTTCATAATCTGCTCTACATGTGTATAGCGCCAATGTTTGTGAACGTGTTTATGAAGTTCTACTTTGTCTTTTACTCTGTCTTTTAATTCTGAGCCCGATTGGACGTGCTTTGTTTCAGTTCCACTTGTTACGGGCTGATAATTACTTTCCTTATTTTCTGAATTTGCACCTAGATTATTTTTTCTTTTTTGCTCTTTTTTCTCTCCAACGCTTTTGAGTCTCTTTTCTCCGCGCTGCTTTCTTCTTTGCTTAGTCGTCGATGTTTCATTTATAACGTGTTGTCCTTATATGCTTTATATCCGCTGAGACCCTGGATCTGTGTGTGCTCAAATCCTTCACAAGACTGAATGTTTTGCTGCCCCATTGTCTTATTTGATTTTGATTGTAAGTAGGGCGTGTCTTGCAAGAATCTCATGTTTTATATCATTGCGAGACGGTCCTGGGTCAATCTCTTGGCACAATGTCTCATGTTTACGGTCCTCGTGGGTCTTTTAACTGTCTTCCGTGATCTTAACGTGAAGATTACGTCTCAACGCCTTACTGTTTCTCTCCAGGATTTTTTTTTTATAATAGAGAGATTTCTGTTACAGACTGGCATGTAACATTAGCCAAAACTTATTTTTAAATAACTTCATTGCTTGCGGTGTACATGCTCTTCCTGCTGTCTGTGATTTGGATATACATCCTGAACCACTGCTAACCTTAAGCTGGCCACAGTATTTTTGAGTGATGACTTGAGATTAAATCTTCTGAGTTCTTGGGCTCTTGATGGGTAGAGGAGGGGATGTCATATTTGATTTATATAAGATACAGTTGTGCTTGAAAGTTTATGAACCCTTTAGAATTTTCTATATTTCTGCATAAATATGACCTAAAACATCATCAGATTTTCACTTAAGTCCTAAAAGTAGATAAAGAGAAACCAGTTAAACAAATGAGACAAAAATATTATACTTGGTCATTTATTTATTGAGGAAAATGATCGAATATTACATATTTGTGAGTGGCAAAAGTATGTGAACCTCTAGGATTAGCAGTTAGTTTGAAGGTGAAATTAGAGTCAGGTGTTTTCAATCAATGGGATGACAATCAGGTGCGAGTGGGCACCCTGTGTTATTTAAAGAACAGAGATCTATCAAAGTCTGCTCTTCACAACACATGTTTGTGGAAGTGTATCATGGCACGAACAAAGGAGATTTCTGAGGAACTCAGAAAAAGAGTTGCTGATGCTCATCACGCTGGAAAAGGTTACAAAAGCATCTCTAAAGAGTTTTGACTCCACCAATCCACAGTCAGACAGATTGTGTACAAATGGTGGAAATTCAAGACCATTGTTACCCTCCCCAGGAGTGGTTGACCAACAAAGATCACTCCAAGACCAAGGCGTGTAATAGTCGGCGAGGTCACAAAGGACTCCAGGGTAACTTCTAAGCAACTGAAGGCCTTTCTCACATTGGCTAATGTTCATGTTCATGAGTCCACCATCAGGAGAACACTGAACAACAATGGTGTGCATGGCAGGGTTGCAAGGAGAAAGCCACTGCTCTCCAAAAAAAACATTGCTGCTCGTCTGCAGTTTGCTAAAGATCACGTGGACAAACCGGAAGGCTATTGGAAGAATGTTTTGTAGACGGATGAGACCAAAATAGAATTTTTTGGTTTAAATGAAAAGCGTTATGTTTGGATAAAGGAAAACACTGCATTCCAGCAAAAGAACCTTATCCCATCTGTGAAACATGGTGGTGGTAGTATCATGGTTTGGGCCTGTTTTGCTGCATCTGGGCCTGGATGGCTTGCCTTCATTGATGGAACAATGAATTCTGAATTATAGCAGAGAATTCTAAAGGAAAATGTCAGGACATCTGTCCATGAACTGAATCTCAAGAGAAGGTGGGTCATGCAGCAAGACAACGACTCTAAGCACACAAGTCGTTCTACCAAAGAATGGTTAAAGAAGAATAAAGTTAATGTTTTGGAATGGCCAAGTCAAAGTCCTGACCTTAATCCAATCGAAATGTTGTGGAAAGACCTGAAGCGAGCAGTTAATGTGAGGAAACCCACCAACATCCCAGAGTTGAAGCTGTTCTGTACGGAGGAATGGGCTAAAATTCCTCCAAGTCGGTGTGCAGGACTGATCAACAGTTACCGGAAACGTTTAGTTGCAGTTATTTCTGCAAAGGTGGGTCACACCAAATACTGAAAGCAAAGGTTCACATACTTTGCCACTCACAAATATGTAATATTTTATTATTTTCCTTAATAAATAAATGACCAAGTATAATATTTTCGTTTCATTTGTTTAACTGGTTTCTCTTTATGTACTTTTAGGACTTGAGTGAAAATCTGATGATGTTTTGAGTCATATTTATGCAGAAATATAGAAAATTCTAAAGGGTTCACAAACTTTCAAGCACAACTGTAACTTTCAATGTCTGACTGACATGTAATTTGTTCATAGTAATGTAATTTGTAAAACCAGAAAGAATTAAATAATGTAAAAAGAGAGATTTGGACACCGGTGTGATGGCAAAACACCTCCAATAAACTTATGGAATTGTGACTTAATTTTGTGGCACTCAACCTTTGGCCTTGGGACCTAGTTTTATCTACTTTTGTTAAGCAATTACCCTTTATTAGCAGTAATTTTAATGTAAACTAACCAGCATTTAGCCTGAATGGCATACACACACACACACACATATACATAAATATATATATATATTTGGCTCCGCTACTCACCATCTTGATGCTCATAGACGACCTCACCTTTGTTCCTGGTCTGTCTTCTAATTCCTCCCTCCTTCCTTGTTGACTCCCTCCGGTCCCTCTCCAATGTTACCATTTCCGGCGACTCCTGATGATGCCTAACCTGCCACTTATTGCCCACACCATCCTAATCTCCTCAGCCTATTGAACTTCCAGTTTCAGTTCTATATAAACTCATTCCACCTGTTATCTGATGCCTACTGTTTTGTATCCATATCAGACCTTTGCTGATCTCCTTGACTTCGGAGATTATACAGGGATTGTTCCCCAACCCTTAACATGTTATCTTACTTGCTTATTTCACTCACTATATATATATATATATATATATATATATATATATATATATATATATATATATATATATATATATATATATTCCAACGTCTGAATCGCAATCTGACTATTAGGATGGTTACCTACCAGGTAATGCTTGTGGTTGTTCAGCTAGTTGGCAAATATCTGCCACATTATCTCAGTTGCCAGCAGCAGATCATGCAAAGAGTACAATAATACAAATCTTCAACACGACACATCTTTCATCCAAATTGGCTCTCGTCAGGTGTATGCACCTTTGCTTCTCCTAATGGGGATCAAACCTTGGACGGCAGCACCTGGAGCAAAAACCACTGACATTGCACCACGGAAGTTGGTTCACTTACATGACAGGGTGAAGATCGGAGTATTACATACATGGGTCTGAGTTGCAATCTCATTACTTGGGTGGTTACCTACCAGGAAATGCTTGTGGTTGGTCAGTAAGTGAATCAGCTGCCGTGGTGCAACGTCAGAGACTTTGCCTTAGGTGCTGATGTCTCGATTGAGGTTTAATTCCCGTACACCTGATGAACTCCAATTAGGGTGAAACACATATCATATACTCTTTGTATTATTTGGCAGGTACTGTATCACACAAAAATATACATATATATATTGTCACTGCTGTCCCACCACTTTGTCTCCTCTGGTGGGTGGCAACTATACACAGACAGCTCGTTAGATGGTCTGCTGCACTGGCAGTTGTCTGTTGACACTCTTAGCTCGCCCATGTTACCGCATAACCTGTTTGTCGCACGATGCTTAGAACATTTAAAGCTGAGCACTCACCTACCCTTTTGGCTTGTCTGTCTACCTTTTCTGGACTGTGTTTGAGTCTGTTTCACCCAGTGTTTCTCTGAAATTGAACCTGTCCAAAGAAGTTCTTTATAGAGTGAAGAAAATGGCTGGAGCAGGATGGGTAGCTAGGAAGCTGCCGCTTTTGATGACTGTTTGAATGAGAACTTCTTTACTGAATAAAGTCTTAATGCTGTTCCTGCTAGTCCCAGAATAAAGTTGTCGTTGTCCAATACTCAACTGCCTGTCTTTTGTGCAACTCAGAAACCCAAGCATAACACAATGAGAAATCATCTGGTGTCCTGTGTCTGGCATCATCCAAAAATAACTCAACACAAAGTGTTTAATACTGAATGAAATGTTGTGTCCTTTGCCTTTATAATATGTAATCATGATTTGTCTGATTTTTTTACAAGTTTGTAAGTAAAGAATTTGCAGAAAAGAATATATTTTAGTCTGCAGACAAATGACCTATCAAGAATTTTGGTGCACACATCTATTGCGCAAGGCAAAAGGACTTGTTCTGCAATTGTATGTGCTTCTTGATATTTGGAAGTTTGATGTGCAATGAGACGTTGCCCCAAATGCCTGCTGGCTTGTTGTACACACACTCCAGAATGTTTCTGTGAAGCCTCAACTTTTTTCATTTTAAAAAGTTGAACAATTTACTTCTTTAATTAGCCTTGTTTTTAAATGTATTTATCATTGAAAGCCTCATGCTTTATTTGGTACTATCACACCATTGCTTGCCATACTTCACAGTAAAAGTGAACATATTCCTCACAAAATCTGGATTGTATGTTGTTTCAACATTCCTATTTGGTTCAGGTTTTTGGTATGAATCTTGTGAAGTTCTTATGGAATTGGAAGAGTTCAGAGTCGGTGCTGTTACAATGCATTTGAGGAACTTGTCCCCGCTCGTTGATTTTCTTAATGAAGTGTATGGTGTAAAAAAAAAAAATTGACATTTGCTTGTAACTGGACATATGTCATCTCCTGCCAGGGGAGGACAACACTGGTTTCTACATGACCTAGAAGTGTTTCTGACAGGCAGTACTCTCTGGAGGTACCCTAGGTCCCTGACAAAGTTGTACTTTCACACTCCAATTCACATGCAACCGTGCAGGTTTTCTAAATGGGATCAGCCTAGAGGAATATTGCCACCTTCCGTATAGGGGAATGAACTTCTCCAGATGTCCACCTTCGCCCACTCCTTCCGTTATTCCTTACTCCCAGCCAGGAAAAAGACTGTAAAGCGTTCCGGTCAGGTTGTGTCACCACTTCTGTAGTCCTTTTTATTATGGCCTCCTAGCCAGGAAAGAATACATCCTCCATCCTGGCATGGATGCTCATTCATCCTCTATGGAACTTAAAAGCACTATTAACTGACCAAACTTAATTTACCTTTCATAACTCAATTGGAAAAAGGTATATTATCTAAATGTAGAATTAATCAAATTTTCTTTGTATGGGACTCTTTAGAGCTTCTTTAGAATTTGGCAAGATTTCAATAATTCTATTCTAAACTACATTTGCTGAGCTCCTGCTTGTGTCTCTATTGCTTTAATTAATAACAAGTAGTATGACACAGTTGGACTTTTTTTGTAGTACTAATTAGCTTCCTGTTTTGGGTTAGGGTGGAGGTTTAAGTTTGATTTATGATTACAAATCCTAATTGTTTCTGTGATACATGGGATATATTGCACTGCTGATTAAATAAACTTTTTTAAATCTTGTAATTTGTTATTCTGTTTCTAGCAGCAATTCTACAGTGTCCCATAAGACATGAGAAACAATGAGGAGGACAACAAAATAACTGAAGGAAATAGAACACACCAGAAAATGCCAAAGCCAAATAAACAGACCTAAATTTTATTTGTTGTAAACATGTGAACCCAAAATGCTCAGTTATCAAAGCATTTTTTTGTCACAAAGTGTTATAGTGTTTGTAAAATGTTTAATATATATTTGTTAACTGTGCTATTAGAAGAAGTATGAATTCCTGCAGATGTGATCTTGCATTATCAATTTGTTAATAATATAATAATAATTCTTTACATTTATTTAGCACTTTTCTCATTACTCATAGTGCTTTTTATTGTGAGTGGGCTGCCACTTCAACCACTACTAATGTGTACGATCGACCTGGATGATACAATGGCAGCCATTTTGCACCAGTACACTATTAGCTGTTAGGTGGCAAAGTGGTTAGAGAGATAGCCAGTTACAAACAGGGGATGATTAGTGGACGTACTCTTTACAAAGAATGCCCAGGGATATTTAATGACCACAGAGTGTCAGAGCATCGATTTCACATCTCATCCAAAGGACAGCACCATTTGCATAGAACTGTGTCCCTGTTACTTAATTGGGGCATTGGAATCAACATTCAGACCACAGTGTAAGTGCCCCTTGATGGTCTCACCAACACCTATTCCAGCCGCAGCCTAAGTTTTTCCTGGTTGGTCTTCCATCGAAGTAGTGGCTGGGCCTGAACATGCTTAGTTTTCGGTGGATGACCTTTTCAGAGGTGCATGTGGTATGGCTGTTACATTCATTGACAGTGCTAGTCATAGTCCATTTTGAGCACTAGGCAAATTGGCAACTCCTCTCTCTGTCTGGAACGACAGGGGTAAGGGCCCCCTTGATGTCTGTAGTTCCCCTTCAGTTACATAACTTGCACCCCTCTGTGTACATAATGAAGACTTCATGGGATGCATGTTACTTGTTGTCTGAAGTGCGCACCCCTTAACTTTCATGAAGAGTGCACCTAATGTGCCCCCAGCAACATAACACCCTGGTCATAACAATAGAATTCCTGAAGCCTATGAAAAAACTTATAATTCCTCTCCACCTTAAATCCCTTTGCACCTCTCCATCAGCATGTTTTGTTTTATAAATGCGTTGATCAGCACAAGCAGCAAGCAGCCTGCTGTCCCATCCCCTCCCTTGACAGAGCTCAGCTCGCCAGCAAAAGTTCTCCCAGTTCAAGCCAAGGCTCCTTATCTGCGTGTGATATGCCTGGAGTTGTATAGGGTAAATAATACAGCATATTGTTATTTGGAATACATGCATTTTATGTGTGTTCCGCATCTACAAAGATCTGGGTAATTGTAGAATTAAAGGAAATGCGAGAAATGCAAGAAATTCTGAACACATACATAAAGCAGAAACTTTTTCCATGTTATACTACTACTACTACTACTACTACTAATAATAATAATAATAATGCATTTTATTTATAGGGGCACTTTACATTAGCAGTAAATCTCAAAGTGCAACATAAAAAGTTAAACAAAGGCAAGGTAAGATAAAAACAGAGATAAAACAACAATAATTATAGCATTCTTGTTAATAATGACGGGAAGTGTACAATGTGTGAAGACTTTAGTCCAAATATAAAATAAATTATATTTAAGAATAAGCACTTTTATTCAAGAATATAACCAAAGAAAAAAAAGGCATTTGATTTACATGAGGCTGTCAATGAGTTAAAAACTCAAGCTCAAATGTCAATCGACAGGGAGTTTACACATATTCTAGAATGGCGCAGAGGTGAGAACTGCTGCCTTATAACCTGGAGGTCCTGGGTTCGAGACTGGGTGCTCTGTGTTATGAGTAGTGAGCTGCTGTTACTATTATTATTTCTACAATATAATAAAAACATACATTTGATTTGAGTCTAAATTTTGGCTACTTGTAACAGTTAGCGCTTGTTTTTTTATTCTTTTTATTCTGAGTTTTATTCTCTCAGTGATATTCATGTGGTATATCCAACTTGCCTCTCCCTCTTTGAGATGATGGCATTATTTTCTATTCTTTTCAGAAGAGCAGCGCTGTGGCTGATGCCTGCTCAGAACTATTTTTGTTGTACCCATAATCAATGATATGATGTCCCGTGACCACTATCAGACTGGATAAAGGCAGGACCGTAGCAAAAGACAGCTTCCTCGCATCATTTTCACCGGCTAATAGACTGCTCTGCACCACAACACAACTCTGCTTGGCACCATAAGTAAAATGGGATTTTCACCTGCAGCTAAAGTCACTTCAGTACGCAAGAAATTTGCCACACTAGTGTTCAGATCTGACAGCACCATGCTGACGGTGTATGCACCCAAAAAGAAGAAGCCTTTGATTTCAGTCTGTAACAGCTAGTGTAAAGTTTGGCAACCTGTAAAAGATTCCGCTGAAGGGGCAGAACTAGGCACACAAATGCTGGTGAATCATGTCTTCTTAGTATCTTGTTGTCACTTGAATTTTTTGTTATTCAGCTTTATTCTCGAATAAAACCACACTTGTTTCGTTATACCTTTGCGAAAGTGTTTCTTTTATATTCCATTAACCACGTGAATGAGATCTAATCAGTCTCTGCCTCTGTTGTGCATGTACGACATTATTTGAAACGATATGCCAGATCTTGTCTGTACTCTGCATTATGCATGATACTGAAAATGCAGACAGAGCGGAGTACAAGCAAGATCGAAAAAACACTGTGCCATTTGAACATGAGTTGTCATTTGAACATTTTTTTCGATCTTGCCTGTACTCTGCATTATGGTGCATTATACTGAAAAAATGTCAAATTGACATTTGAGCTTGAGTTTTTAACTCATTGACAGCCACATGCAAATCAAATGCTTTTTTTTCTTTGGTTATATACTTGAATAAAAGCGCACATGTTTATTTGATATTTGGACTAAAGTCTTCACACATTATACACTTCTCATCATTATTAGTATAATGACAACAACAGCAACATCATTTATTTATATAGCACATTTTCATACAAAAGATGTAGCTCAAATTGCTTTACAGTATGAAGAAAGAGAAAAATGATGAAATATAAAAATAAAATTAGGCAATACTAATTAACATAGAATAAAAGTAAGGTCTGTTGTACATGGAGAACAGAAAAAAAAAACAAACTCCAGACAGCTGGAGAAAAAAACAAAATCTGCAGGGGTTCCAGGCCACAAGATCACCCAGCCCCCTCTAGGAATTCTACCTAACATAAATGATCTCAATCAGTCCTCATGGTTTTCAGGCTTCATCATGATGGTCATGTGGACCTCTGGCCTTCAATCCATCAATGTAGGGACTGCTCGGTGGTATCATTGGGTGGTGGAGGCGCAGATCGCCACCACAGAAAACCAGAGAAAGAACAGCAGAGAAAGTAGGGGTCAGTAAGGATTTCGGAGCCACCAAGAATGATAATGATAATTAAATGCATATACAGTAATCCCTTGCTATATTGCGCTTCAACTTTCGCGGCTTCACTCTATCACGGATTTTATATGTAAGCATATTTAAATATATATTGCGGATTTTTCGCTGATTCGTGGATTTCAGTGGACAATGGGTCTTTTAATTTCTGGTACATGCTTCCTCAGTTGGTTTGCTCAGTTGATTTCATACAAGGGATGCTATTGGCAGATGGCTGAGAAGCTACCCAATCAGAGCACGTATTACGTATTAAATAAAACTCCTCAAATATATTGTGAGCACGGGGGCTGTTCGCACCCCTAGAGGATACTACCGCTCCTCAAAAAACTCTGAAAGATTACCTTCTCATTTCTCCCTTCCTTGCTGGGCTTACTTGTGGCTGCTTTGTCAAGCGATATGCTTCCCGCATGGTGCTTCGCATACTTAAAAGATCAAACAGCACCTATTGATTTTTGATTGTTTTCTTTTCTCTCTCTCACTCTTGCTCTGACATTCTCTGCTCCTGACGGAGGGGGTGTGAGCAGGGGGGCTATTTGCACACTGGCCTAGAGGATACGGACGCTTGTCTAAAAATGCTGAAAGACTACCTTCACATTGCTTCCTTCCTTGCTGGGCTTCCTTGCAGCTGCTTTGTCAAGCGACATGCTTCCCGCACGGTGCTTCGCATACTTAAAAGATCAAACAGCACCTATTGATTTTTGATTGTTTGCTTTTCTCTCTCTCTCTCTTGCTCTGACATTCTCTGCTGCTGATGGAGGGGGTGTGAGCAGGGGGGCTGTTCGCACCCCTAGTCGATACGGACACTCGTCTAAAAATGCTGAAAGATTACCTTCACATTGCTCCCTTCCTTGCTGGGCTTCCTTGCAGCTGCTTTGTCAAGTGATATGCTTCCCGCACGGTACTTCGCATACTTAAAAGCTCGAATGGCACGTATTGGTTTTTGATTGTTTTCTTTTCTCTCTCTCTCTTTCTCTCTGTCCTTCTCTGCTCCTGATGCGCACTCCTTTGAAGAGGAAGATATGTTTGCATTCTTTTAATTGTCAGACAGAACTGTCATTTCTGTCTTGTCATGGAGCACGTTTAAACTTTTGAAAAAGAGATAAATGTTTGTTTGCAGTGTTTGAATAAAGTTCCTGTCTCTCTACAACCTCCTGTGTTTCTGTGCAAATCTGTGACCCAAGCATGACAATATAAAAATAACCATATAAACAAATGGTTTCTACTTTGTGGATTTTCACCTTTCGCGGGGGGTTCTGGAACGCAACGATCGAGGAGGGATTACTGTACAGAATATCAGGGTTAAACTAAAATGAAGCTATGAGAAAGCCATGTTAAAATAATGAGTTTTTGGCAGTTTTTTTAAAGTGCTCCACCGTATTAGCCTGGCAAATTTCTATTGGTAAGCTGTTCCAGATTTTAGGTGCATAATAGCAGAAGGCTGCCTCACCACTTCTTTTAAGTTTAGCTCTTGGAATTATAAGCAGACACTCATTTGAAGATCTAAGGTTACAATTTAGAGTGTAAAGTGAAAGGTATTCTGAAATATAGGATGGAGCAAGATTATTTAAGGCTTTGTAAACCATAAGCAGTATTTTAAAGTAAGTTCTAAATGGCATGGGTAACCAATGTAGTGACATCAGAACTGTAGAGATGTGCTTGGATTTTCTTTTCCAATTAACATTCTAGCACCTGCATTCTGCACTAGTTTCAATCGATTGATGTCTTTTTTGGGTAGTCCTGAGAAGAGTGCATTACAGTAATCTAGCCGACTAAAAACAAAAGTGTGAACTAATTTCTCAGCATCATGCAAATTTATAAGAGATCTAACTTTAGCTATATTTTCTTAAGCAAAAAAATGTTGTTCTAGAAATCTGATTAATATATGATTTAAAATTTAGGTCAGAGTCAATAATTACCCCTAAATTATTTTCCTCTGTCTTGACTTTTAATCCTAATGGATCAAGTTTATTTCTAATACCCTCATTATATCCATTTTTGCAGAATCACTAAAATTTCTGTTTTCTCCTTATTTAGTTTGCGAAAATTACTGCTCATCCATTCAGAAACACAAGTAAGACATTGTGTCAGTGAAGCAAGAGAGGCAGGGTCATCAGGAAACATGGAAAAAGTTTCTGCTTTAAGTATGTGTTCAGCATTTCTTGAATTTCTCACATTTCCTTTCATCTTACACTTGCCCAGATCTTTGTAGATGCGGAACACACATGAAATGCATGTATTCCAAATAACAATATACTGTATTATTTACCCTATACAACTCCAGGCACATCACACGCAGATAAGGAGCCTTGACTTGAGCTAGGAGAACATTTTGCCCGCGAGCTGAGCTCTGACAAGGCGGGGGATGGGACAGCAGGCAGCTTAATGCTCATGCTGATTGACGCATTTACAAAACAAAATGCTGATGGAAAGGTGCGAAGGGATTTAAGGTGGGCAGGGATTACAAGTTTTTTCATAGGCTTTAGGAATTCTAGTGTTAACTGAGCCCTGAGTGTAGACCAGATTTTTAGAAGAAGGTTTAATGGTCTTTATCTTGTGAAGGATAACCCCGGACACAGACAGACACTGAGACAGCCAGATGTCCAAAACACACACTTTTATTTTAGTTCTGCACAACACAGCTACAATAACTCACAGGGCTCAAATATTTACAATAACTCAATCCTTTGTTTGACTCTTTCCTACTGCCGCCTCCACTCCTTTCTCGCAAGCACTGTCCACTACCACCTGATTCCGGCCTCCTGAACGGAGTGAGGTGGCCCCTTTTATGGCACACCTGGATGTGCTCCAAGTGTTCCCTGATGATCTTCCGGCAGCACTTCCTGGTGTGGTAGAAGTGCTGCAGTCCATGGTTTGGGAACCATCCAGGCACCTCTAGGATGCTATCAAGGGGTGCTGCCCTCTTCCGCGCCAGGGAAGATATGGCCCTTATCCCGGTCTTTCCCTTCTCAAGCGTCCAGGTGGGACAAGGTCCCTGGTTGTCTGCCACAATCTTTAATAGGTAACTGTCAAAGCTAGTTTACCCACTGCCTGCAAATGGTATTATTAACTGAAAACTACTATTTGCAATATTCAAAACCTTAATTTTAGTCTTCATGTTGTCCTTAAAATGACCATATTAGCTTAGGAAGTGAACAACCAGTGATTTTTATTCATCCTTTTGGATCTTGGCAGAGTGCTTTCTGTGATCTTAACAGCTAAGTTTTATCAGTAGGGAAAAGATACAGTCTTGGGCTGGGCTGGTTTCTTCGATTTACACCATGATGGTGGGGATTGGCTGAATTTTACTTAAACTTAGCTAAATCCACCATTGACCACGCCTACGTTTAGATGAGTCAGGTCACCTTAAAAGAGATTGAATCAGAACACTTTACAAACACTTTACACTCAGGATTTGTCTGTTATTGAATGTGTGTCTTCTTTTCTGGAGTAAGAGTAATTGTATCATCAACACACAATCAACTTAAAACAGGCTTTGACTGCCTGTATCAGTAGACTGGTATATTTCGTTAATTATTACTTTCATCATTAATCATGCCTAAGTGATATCAGCAACATGTGACACAGAAAACATTTTTATGGCAGTAATTTACTTCTGTAACTGACTGGTTTCACTCTTGTTTATTTCGAGATGTAGACTGGGTGAGTTTTCGTAACTGATACCTCCGGAAGTGCTCAAGGTCAGCCTTAATGTATGTGGAGCCACACTAGACCTCTTCAGTTGCACCACACTATTATACATTCACTCAAATGCTAATATGACGCTTTACTCTTATACTGAAAGACTTTTAGGAAACTCCATTAAAAGAAATATACCTTTATAAATACTGTGTTGCCTTTTGAGAGCCTTTCTCTGAGTTACAATAAAAAAAGCAGTTTTAACTTTCAGATAAATGTTAGAATGATGAAATGCTGGGCAGCTAAGTAGACAGAGCTGCCTTTATATTCAGAGCAGAGCTTTGGGGCTCAGGGCCTCTGGCATTAAGCTAGAGAAGATTTGTTGACACAGATTGAAAAAAGTACAGAACATTAGTGTCCCACACAGCATGGAAGAGCTCTTCAGGAGCCTTGTTCTTCAGGACAAAAGGTCTGATAAATAAAGTGAAACTTCCCAGGATTTTGAACAGATAAATGTGACCTGTCCTTAGCAGTGTTGACTCTCCTGCATTTTCAGTCTTTGTAAAAACACAATACACTTTAATTAGGAATGCTAACTATTCAGCTCATTGGTATGGCATTTCTCTCCCATTTAGCACCTTCAAGTGTTTTTTTTAATATAATTTTAATTGTAAAACCCATCAGTGAAGTGGCTATTGTGGGCCTCATGTTTAGCTAACTGGCAATGTGGAGTTTGTACTTTCTGACTATGTCAACATGGATTTGTATCTCAAATGCATTCATTGTAGTTTAACTGGTAGCTTTAAACTGACTTAGTTTGAGTGTGCTTGTGACCTGTGATGGAATGGCTTCCTGACCAGAGCTGGTTCCTAGTAAGTGCCCTATGCTGCCAATGTACCTTCTAGCCTCCTGTCACTATGAATTAGATAAAGTGAGTTAGAAAAATTGTGACTGTTCAAATTCTTAGTGGTTTCCATTATCAGAAATCCTGATATTATGTTATAAAGATAGATAGATAGATAGATAGATAGATAGATAGATAGATAGATAGATAGATAGATAGATAGATAGATAGATAGATAGATAGATAGATAGATAGATAGATAGATAGATAGATAGATAGATAGATAGTTCTTTTTAGTATTAGATACACAGACAACATTTGTTTGCACATATTTCAATAAAAGCTATATCTATCTATCTATCTATCTATCTATCTATCTATCTATCTATCTATCTATCTATCTATCTATCTATCTATCTATCTATCTATCTATCTATCACCAAAACTCACCAGTCACTTAACACTGATATTGACTTCTAAATCAACCTAAGACAGGATATGATCGTCAAAAAAGCTATAACACTTAAAATCATCAGATGTTTGACATTAAGATGTAGGATTTTGAAGACACAAATGATTTGGACCTTAAAAAAAGTATATGTTTTATAAGTTATACTGCTGACAAGAGGTGGAGAGCATGGCAGCCTTGTTATTGGTACTATTGCTCCAAGAATCCAGCTTCCTGGGTCTGAATCATGCTTCTGGTGACTACACAGGCAGTCTGTATGTTTTGCCAATGTCTATGTGCAGATTAGGCTAAGTACTGACTCTAAACTGACCTTAGTGGGGGTCTGTGCATGAATGGACCCTATGATTGACTGTCACCCTGTCCAGGGCTGTGAAGCATAGTGAGTCTTTTAAGGGTACACTGTGGGAATGTTGGGAGAGTTGAACTGTGTCACACAAGCACATACAGGGAACATATTTGAGGCTCTCAGACACTCTTCAGACAGTCAACAACAGCGAACACTGTTAGACAGAGATAATAATAATAATAATAATTCATTACATTTATATAGCGCTTTTCTCAGTACTCAAAGCGCTATCCACACAGGGAGGAACCGGGAAGCGAACCCACAATCTTCCACAGTCTCCTTACTGCAAAGCAGCAGCACTACCACTGCGCCAATAAAAGGTTTTCAGTGATAGAGCATGAAACCCTAACCGTTAAGTGGGCCAAGATGTAGTTAAGGTAGTACCACCTCGCTCATGAGTGCAGTTTGGTGACCGATCATGCCCACTTCAATAGCTTGTGATACATAACAAGTTGAACCGTTGAATGAAAAGTTAACCACCCAATTATTAATCACACACAGAATGGTACAATTTATATTGTGTTAATGGTTCACTCTTTGCTAGGTTATTAGTTTGATACAAAGATTTGAGTCATAATTAATCCAATTTCCTTTTCTTTCTGTAATTCAGAACACATTTTGCTGTGTTTGAGATTGGAACCTTTAGAAATCTGAAGAGAGAACTTCATTCAATCCGACTTTCTAAAGCATCTCTATTTTTTTACTATCAACATAGATTCATAAATGCAGCCCTAAAGGGATGTTAAGACTGCTGGAATTTCCTCCATTAAGTCTCTGGTTGCTTCCAATATTTGTTTTCAGATTCCTTCGCCTCTGTGATACATCGCTCTCCGTGATCTGCAAATTATTACATGTGATTCTTTACCCAGAGCAGGTTAACAGTTTGGCTGGCATCTCCAAACCGCAAGTGTGTGCGTGTATGAGTGAGTGTGTTTGTGATGGACAGGTAAACATCTCTCAACCCTGACCTGGAATATGGGTTACAAAAAGGGCAATGGATGTCTGGACTTCTTTTTACATTTTCTTGACAATTATGATTTGTTACAATCTTGATTAAAAAGAAATCAATAAATGACTAACATTTGCATCTGTTTTCATCTTTATATATTTTTCTACTATTTAATCAAAACTAATCAAATTATTTTAAGTGGACTTTATCACGAGAATGTTTATTTGTTATGTTAAATTAGTATAAGTATTTGCATGGATATGCTGACATGAATAGCTTTGCATTACTATACAGAACACATAGTTAAACAAATAATGGAAAGTTTTAACCTTATCCCCTTACAGACTAACATGTAAATGAAATGTTCTAACGTTTTCCCTTGTCATACTGAGGAGGACTTAATATTTGCCCTGCTTTGTAGTTTGAAGTCTGAAAACCATAACTAGTAGCTGTAACAGTAAATGGAAAAATAGAATAACTAAATAACAAATTTTACTGAAGCTTAAACATAAGAAACTGTAAGACTGTAATGTCATACAAAAGATGCCTTTGTGTGTGTGTGGGTATGGGTGAATGTCATGAAAAACCTGAATTCCTTGTGATTTGATTTTCTTTGAATTTTCAAGAAGGGTGCAGCCCGGAGACATTATGGGCGGATAACTGTGAATCAAATTTGACTTCAGCAAATCATATTGTGCTAATTCAGAACTTCAACGAATGAGATTGTTGTTACTGTATGACAATCAAAAACTCACCTGTCCAATTATCAACGTTTGAAGTTGTCTATCAAGTGTAACTTTAATCAATCGTTTCACAGTTCATGAACCTCTTTGAGGTTCCGCCTTATAGAGTCCTCTTAAATAACCTGCCATTGTACCAAGCGATGAAATTCCATTAAATGAAAGGAGACAAAAAAGAAGCTGCGGCGATGAAACTCCATTAGACAAAAGAATAAGCGACAAAACTAATTGCTCATATTTTTGACAATGGAAGTAAGTGTGCTTCGAAATGAAAACGTTTGAAATTTACACAGTTTTCTTCGTATTTTTAATAACCTTGTTTTGCATGGTTATGTTTTTACCATGAACGTTTACGTTTGTATTAATAATAATTTTCGTTGTAGTAATTAAAGTATATTCAGTGCTTGAAGTGGGCCGGCACTCAGCGGTACCGGCAACTCTTCAAATTCAACAAGACAAGTTTCATGAGAACTCCCTTGACTGTTCATAGAAGACAACATTTTTTTTACTGGCATCTTCAAAACACTTGATCATGTATTCTTTCATGAAGTAGGCTTTTGACAAAGTTCAGGTTGACTACAGTGGTGCATGATATTCCCTTTTTCTTTTCAGTTTAGTTCCTTATGTTGGAGTTCTTGGAGCAATGTGTCTAAATGCCATCCATTTTGCAACCTGCTATATCCTAACTGCAGGGTCAAGGGGGTCTGCTGGAGCCTATCCCAGCCAACACAGGGCGCAAGGCAGGAAACAAACCTCGGGCAGGGTGCCAGCCCACCGCAGGGTGCACACACACACACTAGGGACAATTTAGAATCGCCAATGCACCTAACCTGCATGTCTTTGGACTGTGGGAGGAAACTGGAGTACACAGAGGAAACTCCACGCAGACATGGGGAGAACATGCAAACTCCACGCAGGGAGGACCAAGGAAGCGAACCCAGGTCTCCTAACTGCGAGGCAGCAGCGCTACCACTGTGCCACCACCCCACCACGTCACAATTGTAATACCAAATAATCTGCCATGCTTTGGTATCATCAATTTTAATAAAATTTCATGGCAGTTTTGTGCAGATGATGCCTGCCATTTCTAAACTGTTAAAAGACTTTCCTGCAATGGGCTGTGCACCACTTAATTGTATGTGACTCAGACTGACAGTCGTGATGTTCACAGAGCCTTTTCAATTTAATTACAAGTGACATTTATATTTTTTTCCTTTCAGCCAGCTGGCTACAAGAATATCTTCTGGAAATTGGATGTTGATGAAAAATCAGGTAAATTGCAAAAAACCCATTTCTTAAATTTGTAATTCACTTGTAGTGTTTGACTTTCACGTGTATCTTCTCTTTCGTTCTTTTCCTAGGACATCCCCACTGGTTCGGTAGACTGTGGAATAGACATGTTGATGGTATTTGAATATTAACTGTAAGCTTTATGTAACTTTACATTTGTGTTTAGATTGTACAGGTATATGATTTCCGTACTTTTTCTCTTATTCTCTCTCAGTATGCACTTTTATCTGACTATGGAGGAACCCTTTGATTTTACTGACAGTCTTTAACTGTGGCATTCATTTAACGTGCCCTCCACTATTAATGACACCCCTTATAAAAATGTGAATTTTAAAAATATATATTTCTTGATGAGGGCTTTGTTTTTCTTTGAATGAAATTGTTTCAGTTAAAAGTCAGATGTATCTAATTTTTTCAGTGCAAGATGACATTCCTTCAGCAAACGGATTTTTTTTCTAACCCTAGTTACTAATTTTTACAAGGGGTGCCAATAATAGTGGAGAGCACTGTATTTACCTTTTTATCTTAGGATGACGTGTCAGTGACTTGCATATTACTTTAGGCTGTGTCCAGATTGGTGTATTCATAATATTATGAAATAATGGATGTATTCTAAAAAACTATTGAGATTACCACCAAAGAGAGTTTTTGTAGTGAACCACAGAGAAATTCTCAGTTTGAACTTTATTCCAAAGTGTCCACTTTTATGAGAAAACAGAAGTGTTCAGACCAAAACCAGATAGCTTGCACAAGACAAATACTACATATGACAATTTGATGTATTAATTTGTGTGTGCCAACAGTGTAGGAGAGCAGGCTGGCTGTGTGGCTGCAGTGGGGCAGGTGACTTGGGAATGAGTGGCTTGGGTTTATAAGGCTGCAGAGATCAGTAGGGCCTCCAGGAGAACTCAACATGAAAAACTGTTGGAGATTATCATAAAGGGCCATGTAGCAGATGATCACTTGCTGGTAACTTGGTTCAGATAACAAGTAAAATTTTGTTATTGTAATCTATCTAGTAGCAAAAAGCTATGATGACTTTATAACACCAAATTCTTGTATTTGTTTGTCCAACAGGCTGTTGTATCTGAAAAGGTGTCATCCAAATGGTTTAAAAATTATTAAGATCCGAAAGGTCACCGGGTAATGACCTCTATACAGTAGAAGATGAGGAGCTGACAGATGACCTCTACAACTACCTGGATGAAGTGCTGTCAAGAGCTGTAGGTACCTTTGAAAAGATCGACGGAGTTCACATCATTTTGGATGTGCTGATGCCAGAGGGTCATTTGGATACAGTGAATCTGTAATGAGTACAGAAAGTGTCTGTGTGAGTAACGTCCTCTCTGCTTCTGTGTTTGTGATCGGCTCTTATTAAAGCTTGAGGAACAGTTGAGAGGATTTCTCTACCAGAGGAAGAAGGTCTGTTCACTGATGGACCAGCAGACAGTGAGTGGGATGTCATGTGGTGTTGTGGGGTAGAAGGTCCTTTCTTTTTATTTTTGGCACCATTATTCTGTTAATCAGAATACCATTTTACTTGTAGTAAATTTAGACAAGAATATAAACTAAATACATATAAATGTAACTATATGTTTAAAGTGAAATGTAAAATGCGCATTAATATACTTTTAGTACTGAGCAAAGAGTTTGACAAACTTGTTATTCCAACTGTTGCAGTAGGAGGACAGACAGCATCACTAAGGCATTTAAACTTGGGATTCCATCGCAACGTCTCCTCTAATAAACATGTCACTTGCTTTGTTTGTCTTTTGCCTTTTTTATTTCTGACTGTTAAACTGACTGTGCATAATAGAGTTGTGTATATTTGATTTAACTATTGATGTAAATAATAAAGGACACTTTGTTGATTAAGTTCTGTATATTTGAAATTGTCTGTGTATCTGTTTTTAGCCAATTCGGAGTGGTGGCTCTGAGGATAGGGATCTGCACTGGCAATCGGAAGGTTGCCGGTATAAATGCCACTAGGGACTCTGCTCTGTTGGGCTCTTGAGCAAGGCCCTTAACCTGCACTTGCTGAGCGCTTTGAGCAGTGAGAAAAGCATTATATAAATGCAAAGAATTATTATTATAATTCATGCCATCTGCATTTTTTCTTTAATTTTTATAACCGCATTGTACAGTTTTATTACTTTTTTGAACATTACAAGCAAACATCTCTATCCCCATTACAATGTTCTTTTATTTATATATAATATATAGAAGTGGACATGCTTCAGTATATTCCCCGATCAGTCTGTTTGTTAGAATGCACAAAGAAGATTAATTTATCTTTCAGTTCAACTGATCCATCATTTATTGTTAATTGTAAGTATTTCTTGAAATGGTTGTACAATTTATTCTGAATAATTGCTAATAAAATTTTGTTTTTGGTAGTGACAATACTGAGTGTTTTAATTTGTGCCGGCCCAATCAACTCATGTATTAACACAACTAGAATTGACAGATTTGAGAAGAGCTTCCTCTTGTATCAACGCAGTCTACAAATGGCACGCTGGACTTGCCGGTAATCCCACAGGATAAAACAGCTTGGAAACTGAGCATCCTGATCAAGACTTTGCTGTTTACTTACAAACATAGTCTACAACAATAAGGGTCTTACTTATCATTATTTAGGAGTCACATTTTCAATAAAACTTGCATTGTGTTTAACTGAAAATGCAGCTTTTATATATAGGAACAAAATTAAAGGAAAAGGATTGTATACTCCTGATAAATGGAGAGTCAAAACCTTTGAAGCTCAGTATTCTAAAACCATAAATCACAGCTAGAACCTTGTTATTCTAAGGTCTTGACATTAAGTGTGTGTCTGTGTTTATGTGTGTGTGTGTATATATATATATATATATATATATATATATATATATATATATATATATATATATATATACTGTATATATATATATATATATATATATACTACGGGGCTTTGCCCCCTGCTCGCTTCGCTCGACAACCCCCGTATTTGGTTTTCTGGATACACACTTTTAAGATTGATGCTATTTCATTAGTTTCACTTTTATTTCAGAACTTCTGTAAAAACAATATTTGTAATCTTGCGAGTCCCAATATGCTGTATCTTTTTAATGAGGTCAGCATAGGTTTCTCTGTTTGGAATTTCAGCATAGACAAAACGATCTACATCATCAGCAGTTAATAATTTTTTTTACAAAGTAAAAAAATAAGTAGAGTTCTGCATTGGACTCCTGTCTGTAAAGTCGTGCTATTTTTCTCTCACAGTTCCAAAAGTACATGGGGTTACCAAGGTGATACCCCAGCTTTTGTCTAGGTTTTTGTACAAGGGCTAGACAGAACATTTTTGACTCCTGGGGTAAATTTAGGTTTTTAAATAAGCAGACAGATAAATATATATACATTAACAAAGTAACCACTAAATGCATGTGTGGTAAACTCCGTTTTTGAAATTCTCAAGATTCTTTATTTGTCACATGCATAGTTATACAGGACAACATGCAGTGAAATGCATCCTGATAGTTAAATGAGGCAGTTTGTTTGTTTGCGCTACTGTGATCTTTACTTTTTTAAATTTTCTAATTTTCCTACTTTCATATCCTTTAATGTGTATAGCGCCAACTTTTTTTTTTTTTTTTTTTTTGAGCCTTTCTAATTTCACTGGTTTCATAGTCTCTATCCTGCTCTGCATATGTTTAGCGCCAACGTTTGTAAACATCTTTATGAAGTTCTACTTTGTCTTTTACTCACTGTCATTTAATTCTGAGCCGGATGGATTGGACGTGCTTTTTTTTCAATTCCACTTGTTCCGGGCTGATAATTACTTTCCTTGTTTTCTCAATTTGCACCTCAATTATTCTTTTTTGCTCTTTTTTCTGTCCAACGCATTTGAGTCTCTTTTCTCCGCGCTGCTTTCTTCTTCGCTTATATGTTGACATTTAATTTATAACGTACTGTCCTTATACGCTTTATATGCGCTGAGAGCCCTGGATCTGTGTGTGCTCAAATCCTTCACAAGACTGAATGTTTTGCTGCCTATTGTCCTATTTGATAGATTATAAGTAGGGTGTGTCTTTGGTCTCGCGGGTCTTTAAAATGTCTCCCGAGAAGATCACGTATCGTAGACTTGCTTTTTGCTTTCCAGGACAGGATTTCTTTTTATAATAGATAATATATAAACTGCTCAAAAAATGTAAAGGAACATTTTGAAAACACATGAGATCTCAATGGGAAAAAATCCTGCTGGATATCTCTGCTGCTATGTACTGATATGGTAATGTGTTAGGAATGAAAGGATGGAAATTAAAATAATCAACCTACAGAGAGAGGGCTGAATTCAAAAACAACCTGAAAATCAAAGGGAAAAAATGATGCGTCAGGTACGCAGGCAAGTCCATTTTGCTGAAATTTCATTGCAGCAACTCCAATTCATACTCTGTTTTTATGGTCCCCACGTACTATTCATGCCTGACAACGTCCTAATGGTCCTAGGGGATCTCCTCCCAGATCTGGACCAGGGCATCACTGAGCTCCTGGACAGTCTGAGGTGTCAGATGGACCGAAACATAATGTGACACCCAGAGGTGTTCTATTGGATTGAGGTCAGGTGAGTGAGCGTGGGGGCCAGTCAATGGTATCAATTCCTTCATCCACTTGCCACATGAGGCCGGGCATTGTCGTGCACCAGGAGGAACCAGCATAGGGTCTGACAATGGGTCCAAGGATTTCATCCCGATACCCAATGGCAGTCACGGTGCTGTTGTCTAGCCTGTAGAGGTCTGTGAGTCCCTCCATGGATATGCCTCCCCAGACCATCACTGACCCACCACCAGACTGGTCATGCTGAACAATGTCACAGGCAGCATAACGTTCTCCACGGCTTCTCCAGACCCTTTCACGTCTGTCACATGTGCTCTGGGTGAACCTGCTCTCATCTGTGAAAAGCACAGGGCGCCCACCAGTGGTGGACCTGACAATTCTGGCATTCTATGGCAAATGCCAATCAAGCTCCACGGTGCCCACTAGAGGACATTGGGCCCTCAGGCCACCCTCATGAAATCTGTTTCTGATTATTTGGTCAGAGACATTCACACCAGTGGCCTGCTGGAGGTCATTTTGTAGGCTTTGGCAGTACTCATCCTTTTCCTCCTGGCTCAAAGGAGCAGATACCGGTGGGTCCTGCTGATGGGTTAAGGACCTTCTATGAGGGACCCTTTCCAGCTCTCCTAGAGAAACTGCCTGTCTCCTGGAATCTCCTCCATGCCCTTGAGACTGTGCTGGGAGACACAGCAACCCTTCTGGCAATGTCACATATTGATGTGCCTGCCATCCTGGAAAAGTTGGACTACCTGTGCCAGCTCTGTAGAGTCCAGGCATGGCCTCATGCTACCAGTAGTGACACTGACTGTTGCCAAATGCAAAACAACTGACAAAACACATGAGGATGGAAAAATGCCAGTGGCCTCCCTCCACCTGTTAAACCATTCATTCCTGTTATGGGGGTCATCTCATTGTTGCTACTCTAGTGCGCCAAAGCAGCTGAAACTGATTAACAAGCCCCTCTGCTACTTCACTGACCAGATCAATAGCCCAGAAGTTTCATTGACTTGATACTATACTGTTATTTAAAAGGGTTCCTTTAATTTTTGTTGAGCAGTATATATATATTTTGTGAATTTCAAATCCTTGGGATTACTAAAGTATCTATCTATCTATCTATCTATCTATCTATCTATCTATCTATCTATCTATCTATCTATCTATCTACTGTATATATATATATATATATATATATATATAATATATATATATATATATATATATATATATATATATATATATATATATATATATATATAATAATTCATTACATTTATATAGCGCTTTTCTCAGTACTCAAAGCGCTATCCACACAGGGAGGAACCGGGGAGCGAACCCACAATCTTCCACAGTCTCCTTACTGCAAAGCAGCAGCACTACCACTTTCTAGCTCTTCCGGGAGAATCCCAAGGCGTTCCCAGGCCAGCCGAGAGACATAGTCCCTCCAGCGTGTCACATACCAGATACAACCACTAATTTCAAACTAATTACAATGAATGCAAAGGAGAAACAAAAAAACAAAGAAAAAACAACTGCAGAAAAAAAGACAAAAAAAACACAAAAGATTCAACCCCACACACAAGAAAGAGAAAAAGTAGAGAGACTCATTGAAAATGCAAAAACCAAAACAAAAAAAACCCTCAATACTTTTTTTAAGAAATAAAGGAACAGCTGATGACAATAAATAGTCAATTATAAGCCTAGCATGCTCACTATAAAATACGCTGGACCTTACTCTGTGATTCAGTAGCCTGTCGAGATTGAGAACTTGGAAAATCTACAGCTATAACTAAATATACTTTATCTTTTCTAATTTTTAACACTACAGATACACCTATGTAATTTTTATGTAGGCAGTGGACAAAGACTAGTTAAATGAGACCAGCAGACTTCTGCCACTGTCTGAAGCCAGTGTACAGTAGCCTTATATCATGCAACACTAAGTCAACAAGGTTGTGAATTCAGCAGGAATCTGACACTATTTGCTACAAGGTGTTAGTTCCAGTCATGCCGCCTTCGTGAACACAGAGAGTGCTGTCTGGAGGCGGAAGCTGCTGTCACTGATGCTTTTTCAGTCTAGAGATTACAAAGCCCTTTGAAAAAGGTTTCTTCATTTTTATGGTCATACAATGCAGTATGCTCCGTTTCTTTACATTACAAAGAGCAAGTAAACGTTAGTAGTACTGATGTTTTGCGATATTGTACATAAACTTTCTAAAAGAAGGAGGAGATCCTGATCTTGGCAAGAAAGAGTTATGTTCCACTATACAGACTTCTCATTACAAACCTCATATGCTTTGATTGGTCCACCATGAATCTTTACCTCTTATTCAGTACTCAATATGGACCCCTTCTTTTGTAAGCATAAAGAACTCAGCTTAGGTCAAGACTGGCTGGCCATATTGTTAATGGTGTATTGATGTGGCTGACAGATGGGGGAATGAGGAGATGAGAAATGGTTAACAAGGTGGCTGAGTCACAAAAGAAAGTGGGTGAGGGTGTGGTTCTAAAAGGAAACAGAACTCAATGCAGCAAGAAAACACAGATAAAGCTGCATTCACTATATCAGAGTACAAGGGGCAGGAATATGCTAATAAACAAGATACAAGAGCTGAAGAAAGCATCCAGAGTTAGGTTGAATAACTGGCAGATCTGTAAAATGGCTTCAGGAGATTGCCACCTAATTTTAGATGCTATGAAACCAGTGGCCACATAGATAATGGGCGTAACAACAGAAAAAGAAGCCTGCAGGAAGCAGTGGCAGTGCCAGAATTTCATAATAGGGACTGCCTAAATTTATTACAAGTGGGCCTACTATTACTGTTATTATTGTTAAATACATTGCTTGTTAAGAGTGGAGCAGTGGTAGTGCTGCTGCCTCGCAGTAAGGAATCCTGGGTTAGCTTCCCGGGTCCTCTCTGCGTGGATTTTGCATGTTCTCCCTGTGTCTGCATGGGTTTCCTCCAGGTGCTCTGGTTTCCTCCCACAGTCCAAAGACATGCAGGTTAGGTGTATTGGCGATCCTAAATTGTCCCTAGTGTGTGCTTGGTGTATGGGTGTGTGTGTGTGTGTGCCCTGCTGTGGGCTGGTGTCCTGCCCGGGGTTTGTTCCTGCCTTGCGCCCTGTGCTGGCTGGGATTGGCTCCAGCAGATGCCCGTGACCCTGTGTTAGGATATAGCGGGTTGGATAATGACTAACTGACATTGCCTGTTCATTTAAAAAAACAGTTATTTAAAAACACTTATAAGTAGTAGTAATAAATATGAAATATCAGCCTATCACAGGGCACAAATGCCCACACAATATCTGTTAGAATTTTGACCAGTAATATTATATAACAGCAAACAGATTTTGGCAACTGTAATGGCATTCCTTCTAATTTGTGTATATGGATATGAAAGGAGACAATTGGGGGAATAACAAAAGTGGAAGACTTAGCTGAGAAAGTACGGGAGTGCAGGCTGAAGTGGTATGGACATCTGCTGAGCAGGGACAATGAACGTATGGGCAAAAGATTGCAGGGAATGGATGTCCAGGGGAAGAGAAAGTGAAGAAGGCCAAAGCGGAGGTGGATAGATAAGTAAAAGAAGATCTGAAGGAAGAGGGTCTGACTGAGGAGGAGGTGCAGGGCCGAGCTGTTTGGAGAATGTTGATCAAGCACATTGACCCCACATAGAAGTTGGAAACATAAAGAGGAACAACAAGACAAAGAGCTGTCCCATGTCTTTTACTTGACTCCTGTTTGGAAGTGCACTTCGCATGTGTGTTTCAGTCTCTGAATTTACAAGAGTTGCTGTCCTCTGTTAGGTTGTCACCAAATTGCCAAAATTACATCTTTCAATATCCTGTATTTCAGCTGTATTAATGAGCCACAAAGCTGCATGTCTTATAAACACTGACTGACATGTCACATGTGTTTTTTAAATGGCGGCTTTCTCTTTGAGCTGCTCCTGGTGAAGCACCTGGGCAACAGCTGCTGTCTGCACATTCTTTTTACTCTGAGTAAGTGCAGCTCGTCATTCATTCAGTGTTTTCAGAAGTCTCCTGATGGCCTTCCTCACTTGTCTTCTTCTTGCCCGATCACTCAGTTTTTGTGTCAAGCCTTCTCCATAATGAATTACAGCTGTGTCAGAACTCTTTCCATTTCTTCATGAATGATTTAACTGGACTCCAAGGGATATTTTCTTGTCTCTATCCCCTGAGTTGTTCTTTTCAATAGTCTTTTCATTGAGTTGCTTGGAGTTTTCTTTTGTCTTCAGCACACCATACTGACTCAATACAAGTTGAACCTTCCATCTAAGGTGCATTTAGATTACAATCAATTAAAACTGCAGGCAGGTCATTCCCATTGAAGTAATTGTTTGATTTTTAAACACCATTTGTCTGTAGCAGTGATGATTTAAGGGATGAATACTTATGTCATTAATAATTTTGTGTTTTAAATTCGTGACTAATTTAGAACAATTTGCTGAGAACTGTTTTTAGTTTGGCTAGGGATTGGCTCCAGCAGACCCCCGTGACCCTGTAGTTAGGATATAGCAGGTTGGATAATGGATGGATAGATGTTTTCAGTTTGATATTACAGAGTCTTTTTCTGTTAATCAGGGTTAAAAAAAGCCAAATTAAATCAATTATGATTAACTGAGTGTGGCATCAGCATTATTGACAATCCTGAATATTGGTCTTCTACTTATAAATGGTTAAAATTATACTGTTCCCCCATTTCCCTGGTATTCTCTGCTCTTCATAGATCATTGGCATTAAATTCCACAACACATCTGCTTCCTCTTCCCCTAAACTCTTCCACACTTCTGTTGGTATTTCATCCAATCATGTTGCCTTTCAATGCTTCACTCTTTTTAATGCTTCCTTCACGTCCTCCTTCCTTATTCTTGGTACTAGCCCTTCACTTGGGACTCCATCCCCAAATGGATTTTCTTCATTCAGCTGCTTTTCAAAGTATTCCCTTATTTCTTTTCTTGATCCTATCGTGCTCACTAAAGATCATTAAAATTTGGAAAATGGTTAGAAGGTTTAAGGAAGGGACCTCATTAGGGAAGGAGCAGTTTGATTTTATGCCAGGGAGAGGAACAACTGATGCATTCTTTGCATTGAGACAGCTCATAGAAAAGCTTCAAGATAAAACAGAAAGGTTTGCATATGGTGTTTATTGATTAAGAGAAGGTTTATAATAGAGTACCACATCAAGACATCTGGAAGTGTATGAGAGAGAAAGAAGCACCACAGGAATATGTAAGAAACTTCCACCTGAAGTGGTTTTCTGTTCCTGAGAGACTCTGCATTCCATCATTTTGGTTTAACTACAGTATGTTCATTTGTTTATTGTTGAAAATTGTTTGTTAGGTTGCACAAAATGCAGAATACTAGAATTCACCAGTCTGTCATCTCCAGTCATCTGACCATAACTCCTGCACTCTGCTTTCTGTTGGCTGTGAACTAGCACATTTTCCACAGAGGTACCTGAGAACCCTTTTCTACAGAGTATGTGAGGATTGTCTAGGATATGTATGAGGGAGTGAAGGCTTGGATTAAAAGCAGTATTGGGGTAACTGACAAGATTCCAGTTAGAGTACGTCTGCACCAGGGATCTTCTTTAAGTCCTTACCAGTGTTTCTCAGCCTTTTTGATGTCATGATCCACTTTTCCCTATATAAGTATCTTTGCAAAACTGTCTTTGATAGGGTCACCTCTAGCTAATCAATTGCAACCATCAGAGTATGGAGAGTCCTGATTGGTAAATCAAGTGTGATTGTCAGAACTGGATAGGGATCAGACCCACTTCACAACCTACTTGTGATGCACTGCAACCCACTACTAACAGACAATACTAACTCGCAACCAACCAGCGGCACATTTGTGTTGTGACACAGTGGTTGAAAAACACTGTTCTTCCCACTTTGATCTGGTTAGGGATATGTTGAGTCATCAGGAAAAAAAACAATCCCCCTTGTGCATGCTTTTTGCTGATGACATTGTGTCGTGTAGCACCAAAAGGGATGAAGTAGAGTGGAAATTGGAAGAATGGAGAAGAATTACAGAAGACAGAATATCGAAGATGAATAGGAAAAAGAAAGAATACATGAGGATTAATTGTGATCAGGATTCAGAGGTTAGCCTGCAGGGAGAATGGATAAGTTTAAAAAGAAAAGAGTGGATAAGTTTAAATGCCTAGGATAGGTGGCAGCCCAAGACGGAGAATTAGATGCAGAGATAACCCACAGAGTGTGGTGTGGTTGAACCAATTGGAATAAGGAATGAGGAGTATTGTGTGCTCAAAGAATTAAGGCAAAGGTTAAATGTAAGGTTTTTAAGACTGTGGTAAGACCATGAATGATGTTTGAAGCTAAGACATGGGTAGTAAAGGTAGCACAGGAGAAAAAGTTGGATGTGGCAGAAATGAGAATTTTTAGCTATATGTGTGAATTACAAAAAAAGGACAGAACAAAAAACGAGACAATCAAGAAAGTACATAAAAGAAGGTTGAAGTAGTATGGAAATGTAATGAGGAGGGACAATAAATATGAGGGAATGGGAGTACAGGGGAAGAGAAAGTGAGAGAGGCTGAAGCGGTGGATGGATAAATGAAAAGAAAGTTTGAAGGTAAAGGGTAGGAGGTGCAGAACAGAGCTGTATAGTGAAGGCTGTTAAAGCACATCAATCTATATACGTATATACCATACATAGAACAGTATGTCTGCCGGTGAAGGGAAGCAGGCCACTCATTCACATACACAAAGCTCAGTCTATTTGTATGCTACATACAGCAGGCTTTCTCACACACATGCACAGATTGACGCTGACAAAGGTATCTGGATTTGAAGAGCAGCTGGCCTTTTCGATCATTGACATAAATAAAGGCAGTGTGGACCTGTAGATAACAAGCAGCAAGCTTTTCATTCACATACACATAGTGCACTAGCAAACCTTTTTTCTCACATAAAGAGAGACATCTGAGGTGGACATCTCGTTTACATAAATACCCAGAGTGATCAGTGCAGTGGACTGGTAGATTAAGCACTTACTGATGAATTGGAGCCAGCTACCTTGAGTGACGGCAACTATTCAAGAGATTAATGGAAACACTTTTCACTGCTGCAACCACTGTGATGACCTGATGAAGCAGCAATAGGATGGAGAAAATGCAGCTTGCATTTGAACGGATGATATGTTATAGATACTGTATATGTCTGAAAGGGAATGGATATAAAGGCTGTCAATGGGATACATATCTAAATTGACCAAACCCACTGCTTTATTGATATGGGTCTCCTCACATGAAAGTGTCAAGATTTTCAGGTAACCTGCTATCACTAGTTATCTGCTCAGTACGCACAATGATATATCAAAGGGAAGGCGTTAGGCCAATAGAGCCTAGTTTCAAACTAGTTAGGCCTTTTCAGCCTCATCTATAGCAATAGGTTTGTTACTAGTGACAGAAAATCACCTACACTGAAACCTCCATCTCAGCACTCTTTAATCCAATTCATAGTTACTGGGGTCAGCACCTCCCTAATGAATACAAAGTTGTAAACGATCCCAGTCATAGTATCAGTCTGTCACAGGGACACACACACTAGGTTAATTTTGTTTGCCAATTAATGAAACCTGTATAAATTTTGAATTGTGGAAGGTATACCCATGCAGATAAAGAGAGGACATGCAAATTCCACACAACAAGAAAGCATGCGACTCAAACTCAGAATACAGGATATAACCACTATGCAACCTTAATGTCCATTAGTAATAAAGCACTTTCTTTATCATTTGTAAAGACTACAGTGCCTCTAATAAAGCTTAGCTGGCTTATCCACCAGTGAAACCTATTTTTGTGTTGAGCATGGTTCCTCCTGTTCTCTCTTTGTACTTGCTGGCACAGTCCTGCCTTGTCTGGAGCTGGGCACTGAACACTGATTTAGACTTTTATTGGCAGGCAAACCTTCATACATTTGTTTAATCTTTTTAAGTGATATCACCCTACATGAGTAGCTTAACAGAACATAGGCTGACAAAATTCTCCTAGATGATAACACTTGACAGCTAGCAGTGGCAATGACCTCACTCTACTGAGACACAAATTGCATTTCTGGAATGCCAGCTAACCATTTGCAAGGTGACGCTTTATGCTTGTTTCCTAAGAACAATGCCAGTCACTGTCGATGGCCAGACCTGTGCTGCCCCATGAATAGGTACCTCTGTTTTAAGAGTTCACATTTAACAAGAAATAAAGGACAATTTTGTTAAAAAAGAACCTGAACAATCGCTCAAAGTCTAAATGTAAATGTCTAAAAGTCTGATTCAATGTTGTTAAAGGTTTCAAATACTTTAATAGGAAATGTACATTATGTTACATGTATCAGTCCTTGATCACACATGCATGTTGCACATGAAAACAAAAATTTGCTTCACTCTGTACACATGACACTATGGACCCTATAAACCTATAATCCAGTTCTGGGTCATGGGGAGCCAGAGCCTATCCTGGTAGAATTGGTTCCAAGGCAAAAACCAATGAGGAATGAGGCATCTGCCTGTCACAGGGCACACTCATACATAGGGGACCAGTTTAGAGAATTCAGTTAACTTTACCCAATGGGGCCTGTAGGGAGCATACCATCACCCCAAACTCAAGACACAACAAAAGGTTTAATGCCAGGCTAGGTCAACTGTGCAACATGCATTTTCCCAACACTACTGATGTACTAAAAACAAGAATACAAAATGACTGATTTTGCAGTTGGTATTAGTTTTGTAATGAAAACTGGTTGGGATTACCCTGGGAGTTGTTCTTGTAGCTACATGTTTTGTATACTTGCATCAAGGGATGTAATTAAATTATAGGATTTAAAATAGAGGCTCCATCATGAATGTGTTTAGTAAAACAAGTTATTGTATTAAGATATCTGATATTGTCATCATTTTCACAAAACATGGGTTAGTAATTCATTTATTTCCAAACACATAGGTCACTTGCCTCCTTTTACAATGACATATAATCAAGTTTGTCCTTTTCTTCCATTTTAACCACTCTTGGGCTAATGCATTTCAAACAGAATAATGAAGTGCCCCTCAAACCCCATGGATTTTAGCCATCACTCTAGTTTTGCATAAACAGATGAAAGTTTGTCCTTGTGAACTCCTGATGTATGGTGTCCAGCAGCGTGTCTGAATCTTGTGGGCTTTCCTGAATGACCCTCTGCCTTGGAGTGAAACACTGCTCTGGTGTGTAGGTGAACGAAAAGTTACTGGAATAGATCAGTCCGTCATTCCGGATTAAGGACAGTGGGACATTGATGGGATGCCGAACCCATCTCCACTCACCACTAAACACAGAGATGTCAGGTACAACACACAGGAGTGACCTTGAGCTCCTGTGTTTAAGAAAAAATAGAAATAAAATGGAAAGTGAATCAAGGCAGGCTTGCTTACCTGATGTCAAAATGAAACTCCTGTATATATAACAACTTAAAAGTTAAAAGAACCTCTTTTCCCAACTTGATTATTCAGTAAGTGCCTGTTATTAGATTATTTATATTTTCCTTAACTTAATCTTATTAACACCATTATCCAACAGTAGCAGAAGACACCAAATTGTGAAATATAGCAATGCCCCTTCTTCATTGAACCTGTTTAATGAAGTTCAGAGAGTACAGCCTGCCCTGGAGGAATCTGTATGAGGACAGTAAGTAGCTGTGCTTCACTCCAGACTCAGGGCTTGTACTGTTTGTGATGAAAAATTCCCATAGATACTGGGGAAATTTGCACAACCCACTTAGACAGCTACCAGACTGCTATCTGAAACCAGGACTCTGCAGCTGTCATTCAGTAATGCTGACCTTTACATTACCATGATAAAAACAGCAGCTTTGCTTTTTGAATTCCATTTGAACCATCATTCTTCCCAGCAGCTCCTTTTTGAAAAGATCAACAAATCAAGATAGAGAAACAGATGTGGCTGTTTGACCAAAGCTCCTGGCTTGAAGCTCCAAAGTGCCCTGGCTACTTCCTAAACTTTACCAAAACTAATATTGAATCATACTATACCTGTACATGGTCTCTGCTTCAACATCTCCAAAACAAATCTTCAGGTTTGGGCTGAAATTTTCACCCTGAAATTCCAACATTGCCACGTCACCACCTCCATTAAGCTTTATTCAGAAACAGAGGAAAGGGTCACATTAATAATGAATTGGAAGTAGAGAAAAGAAAATAAGCTTTATTTTGAAATTCTGCAAAAAGACCTGCATCTCCATCCTATATTTTACATCACAAAAATGATAAAATTAGATCTAATTTTTCCTTTACCAAAGATTTGAAGTTGTAAGTTGTCTTAATTACTTATTGTCTCAGGCGGTACTGTCGTAAATTGTGTCATCTTCCCATTCTTCCACAGTTACAAAAGGATACTAAGTGAAGGCATTAAAGTGGTCCAGCCACTATAAATTCTGGGAGACCTAGAAAGGCAAAGTCTATTTGTGGACTGAGTGCACTGCAGGACAGATGAAGCGACCACCTTGTGAGGGCCGTTTGACAGCTGCCAAAAGGCTACTTGTGGTTATATGTTCAAAAAATTTTGTTTTATACACCAATGAGACCCTAGTTTTGTTTACTGTTATGAAAAAAATATTTTTTTTTATTTATTTTTTTTAATTTTATTGATTTTATTGTAATCATTCCATACAAATAGATCAATTTTTACAAAAAATAGGATTGAAAACAAATCAACCCCTACCCCTGAAAAAGAGAGCATGGCCAATGGAGTAAAACTTAAAGCTAGTAAAAATAAATAAATTGATGAGTTTAATGGGAGGATAAAGATAAATGGAGAAGAAAAAGAAACGGGAAGAGAATCTGCTTCCTCGGTGCTTTAAGAACTTATTCTAAAATATTATTGATTAGATCCTGCCAGGTTTTGAAAAAGTTCTGCACAAATCCTCTAAGTGAGAATTTGATTTTTTCCAATTTCAAATAATATAAAACATCAGTTACCCACTGACTTAAAAGAGGAGAGTTAGGATTCTTCCAGTTTAGCAAAATAAGTCTGTGTGCCAATAGTGTAGTAAAGGCAATCACAGTTTGTTTGTCCTTCTCCAGATTGGAAGAACACCAAACACAGCTGTTAGTGGATTAGGAGGGATTGTGACACCAAGGCTGTCTGAAAGGCACTTAAAAATTCTAGTCTAGAATGATATTAATTTGGTGCAGGCCCAAAACATGTGACCCAGTGAGGCTGGAGTTTGATAGCGTTCACAGGTTCGCTGGTTGGATCTTGCCCTGGAAACATTTTGGACATTTTTAAGCAAGACAGATGTGCTCGATATATAATTTTGAGTTGAATAATTGTATGCTTTGAACATATGGAGCTCGAGTGAATTCTCTGCATTGCTACCTTCCACTCCTGTTCTGATATGTTGAGTGAGAGATACTTTTCCCATTGCCCTCTTGGATCTTTGAAAGGGAAGGACTGTAAAATAATTTTATATATTGCAGTAATGCTGTCTGAGTCCTCGAAACTGAGTAATATTTTTTCCAGCATAGGGGAACGTGGGAGATGAGGAAAATCGAGCAGGTTCTGTTTAACAAAGTTTCTAATTTGAAGATAGTGAAAGAAATGTGTTGCTGGAAAGTTACATTTGGAATGTAATTGTTCATAGGATGCAAAGATTTTGTCTATATAAAGATCTCTAAGTAATTAATCCCAAATGTTTTCCAGATATTAAAAACTGCATATGTTTGCGAGGGTTGAAAAAGGTGTTTCTCATGCAGAGGTGCCACAGATAAAAGATTCTGCATCTTAAAATAAAATAGAGTCGTACTTGCAAGATTTAATCATAGGCAAGAAATTATTATCTATAAAGAAATAATCAATTCCTGAGTAGCAATGATGCACTGGTGAGTAGAAGGAATATGTTCTTGAGTTTGTATTTAGAAACCACCAGGGGTCTGATAGGTTGTGGTCAGTAAAAACTATGTAATTGTCTTTTCAGTGTTAGATGTCATCCCCCCTGTGACAGGAGACCTATCTAAGAGTGAATTTAAAACACAATTAAAGTCCCCAACCATTATAATTTTATGAGTGTTCACATTGGGAATGGATGTGAATACATTTTGCATGAATTTCCTATCATTGACATTGGGTGCATAAACATTTATCAAAATCACTTTACAGTTAAATAAGTTGCCCATGACAATCACATATCTCCCTTCAGGATCAGATACTACATCTGATGCTACAAATGAGACTGTTCTATGTATAAGATTTCCCACACCTGTAGTTTTCTTTGTAAAACTGGAATGGAACATTTGGCCAGTCCAGTCTTTTTGCAGCCGGAACTGATCCTTGCACAGTAAGTGGGTCTCCTGCATAAATACTATTTTAGCGTTTAGACCTGTTAGGTGAGAGAATACTTTCTTTCTCTTTAATTCGTGATTCAGGCCTTTAACATTCCAGCTCACAAAGTTAACTGTCCCATCATGGAGACATTGATTCTGAATTTTTGATGTCATTTTGTAGTTTTAAATGGAAGTGAAAAAGCTTTAACCTTAATTACCAATTTTCCCATGATTTATTGCCATGCAGCCTATTGTTACATTGGTAATTATAATTATAAGGATTAAAAGGATACATTAGATATAGCTTGCTCTCTTTCTCTCCCCCCATCCCCCCATTTTGCCCCCCCCCCCATGAGGCTGGACCTCACTTCACAAAGTCCCAGTCCTCTGACATACCTTGAGACAAAGCACATCCAAAACAAAACAAGTCCCCCCCCAGCGGCCTTTGAGGATTAAAAAGTATAGATATCTATTGCCGATAAAGTCTAAATACTATATGCATAAAATATAATCTTCAACAGTCTTGAAATATTAAGATAGTAAACCCAGGGAATGGTGTTAAAAAGTGGCCCTGGATAAGCATAGTAAACCCTAATGCAATAATAACAATACCAATAAATCAAGGGTATGATGTTAAACAGTCGCCTTTAGAGTTGTTAAAAAAAAAAAATCTTTAATTTCTTCCACACATACGCCTATAATTGTAATTAAAACATAAACAGAAAGTGACTAAGATGAAAAAAGGATGTTTAATTATGGTACCCGTATCATTACAAGCGGATCAGACAGCAGGTAATATCTTCTTGCCATGCCATGACAGGACTGCGACTCACTATTGTATTTCAAAAAAGTGTCGGGATCAGCTTTCTTAACTCCTTTTCTGCTTCTTTCATGGTGAAGAAGATGTAATATTTGTCTTGAATATCCACTTTCAGTTTGGCAGGATACAAGAGGCTGTATCTAATATCGGCTTTCTGTTACCGCTGTTTAATGTTGTAAAAAGCAGCATGTTTAGCAGCTGTTGAGGGTGAGAAATCAGGGAAAATATGAATGTGGTTATTTTCAAATATAATCTCTTGTTTCTGTCTAAGAAGTGACATTACATTAAGCTTAAATTGTAATCTCTCGAAGCGAACAATTAGAGTCCTAGTTTTAGAGGTATTTGATCCATGTATGCGATAAGCTGCCTCTATCTCAGTATCTGATTTAAAGTCCTCTCCAATTTTAGAAAATAGTTCATCTACGAGTTTCACTGGGTTTGGTCTTTCACGATTCTCAGGTAGACTTTCGATTCTAATATTATTCCTTCTACATCCATTTTCCAGAGCCGCAAGTCTGTCTCTGAGTTTTTTGCATTCGGAATTCGCAGCTGTAGCTTTTCCATCGGTGGTAGATGCCAAATGTTCAGCTGTTTCAATTTGAGTCGTGAATATTTGCTTAACCTGCGGTGGGTTGGCACCCTGCTCAGGATTGGTTCCTGCCTTGTGCCATATGTTGGCTGGGATTGGCTCCAGCAGACCCCCGTGACCCTGTGTTCAGATTCAGCGGGTTGGAAAATGGATGGATGGATGGATGGATATTTGCTTAACGTCTTCCAGCTGATCAGCAAGTTCTCTCAGTTTGGATGTATTTTCCTGAATGTGTTCCTGAATTTTCCCTAGCACACCTTTAAAGGCTGCATCAAAGCGATTATATATATGTTTTTCCAGGTCTGTATTATCCTGCAGCAGCTCTTGCAGTTCCAGCCGCAGCTTCTCGTTTGTCTTTTCGCTTTCTTTCTTTGTATTTTTCTGAATATCTTTCTTGACCTCATTTATGGTCATGGCCGTGGCCACTGTTGCGATCATTACCTTCAGTTTGGACAGATCGTTTTGGCTTTTGTGCTCCGCGGGTGAGGTGGCAATCCCCATTACAGCCGTTGCTTCCGGCTTGCGAGGAGTAGATGAAAGCGTGGACTGTAAGACCAGTTTCAAGTGATCGTCTGGAATCGGCGAGCTATCATGACCTGCATCACTTGCACCTTCGCTCCCATTTTCACTCTCGACTGGAGATGACCCAGTGGAGCGGGGTCCTGGGAAGTCTGTGCTTTCGCCTGCCTGTTCCAGGTCAGTCTCTGAAAGGCCATACCTTGCACTTGGACTTGATGCCTGTCTAGACTTGGATGTAGCTTTAGGTTTCTTTTCCGTTTCTTTCTGATCCCTTTTCCTGTTACTCATGTTTATATACTGTAGTAGAAACTTCTCGGGTTGGGTAAATACAGGATACCTCGGGATAATAAGAAATAAGAGAAAAAATGAAGCCGCTGCTAATTGAGCTCCACTTCAGACGTCCATTTCCCATAACGCACGAGACCAGCTCTCCTGTTATAATAAAATTAAATGAGACAACCCAACATTTCTTCTGTCTGCAGTGATTCCCTCGATGATGACAGATTTCATATAAACATCAAGCAGAGGGTTGGCCACAGTAGGTTTTAACTACCTGTTCATTTACCACTAAAAAAATAAAAATCTCATAAAAATGAGATTAATTAGTCTTTCTTTTCAAATCTTTGCACATTGTTTCCTTGCTGGCACTTACTCAGTTCTGTCAATGGACAATAATTGGTCAACACACTTTTGAGTAAAGAGAGATAGATCAATCTGCTGTTCAATGACAGCATATTGGTAAAGTACTAACATTTGTTACATGTCTGCTTATGGGACACTTTTTTTTTTTTAAATTTTATTTATTAATTTTATTGTAATCATTCCATACAAATAGATCAATTTATAACAAAAAAAAAAGAAAAATTGAAGACAAATCAAACCCCACCCCTGAGAAGGAGAGCTTAGCCAAAGGAGAATTGCTTAGGGCTTTTTAATAAGGCAACAATAAATAATAGAAAGGTAGAAATATATATAGGTATATAAAAAATTTAGAAGGAAAATAAATGCGGTAATAGTTATTTCTCTTATTCTAAAATAATATTGATTAGATCCTGCCAGGTTTTGAAAAAGTTCTGTACAGATCCTCGAACTAAGAATTTGATTTTTTCCAATTTCAAATAATATAAAACATCGGTTTCCCACTGACTTATCAGAGAAGAGTTAGGATTCTTCCAATTTAACAAAATAAGTCTGCGTGCCAAAAGTGTAGTGAATGCAGTCACCGTTTGCTTGTCCTTCTCCACTTTAAGTCTGTCTGGAAGAACACCAAACACAGGCTGTTAATGGGTTAGGAGGGATTGTGACCCCAAGGCTGTCTGAAAGGCACTTAAAAATTTTGGTCCAAAATGATGTTAGCTTGGTGCAGGCCCAAAACATGTGACCCAGTGAGGCAGGAACTTGGTTGCAGCGTTCGCAGGTTGGATCGTGCCCTGGAAACATTTTGGACAGTTTTAAGCGAGACAGATGAGCTCGATATATAATTTTTAGTTGAATAATTCTATGCTTTGCGCATATGGAGCTCGAGTGAATTCTCTGTTCTTCCATTCCATTTCTGATATATTGATTAAGAGATCTTCTTCCCAAAGTCCTCTTGGGTCTTTGAAATGGAAGGAGTCTAATAAGATTTTATATAAGGGGGAAATGGTGTTTAATTCCTCGAAACTGAGCAGTATTTTTTCCAGCATGGTGGAGGGTACGAGGTGAGGAAAATCGGGCAATTTCTGTTTAACAAAATTTCTAATTTGAAGATAATGAAAGAAATGTGTAGCTGGGAGGTTGAATTTGGAACGTAATTGTTCAAAAGATGCAAATATGTTGTCTATATAAAGATCTCTGAGCAATTTAATACCAAAACTTTTCAAGGTATTAAAAACTGGATGTGTTTGCGAGGGTTGAAAGAGGTGGTTCTCTTGCAGAGGTGCCACGGATAAAAGATTTTCCATCTTAAAATGCTTTCTAAGTTGGTTCCATATTCTGAGTGAGTAAAGTACAATTGGGTTATTAGTATATTTGCGATAACTTGCATTTATTGGAGCGCAGAGCAGGGAGTATAAAGAAGTACTACAGGATTTTACTTCTATTGCGGACCAAGCCTGTGTATGTTCAGTTATTTGTGTCCAGGTTTTTATGGCTTGTATGTTTGCTGCCCAGTAATAAAACTGAAAATTAGGTAAAGCCATGCCACCTTCTGCCTGAGGTCTTTGTAGAGTAGCTCTTTGGATACGTGGGTGTTTTGAGTTCCAAATGAATGAGGTTATTGTTGAATCTAATTGCTTAAAAAACGATTTATTGATATATATTGGAATGTTTTGAAATAAAAAAAGAAGTTTAGGAAGGATATTCATCTTAACAACGTCAATTTTTCCAGCTAGAGTGAGATGAAGGGTTGACCATCTATGCAAGTCTTGCTTAATTTTTTCCATACAGACGGCAAAATTTTGTTGATAAAGAGCTTTATGTTTACTTGTGATATTTACCCCAAGGTATTTAAATTGATCTGCTATGGTAAAAGGTAGGGTGTCCAATCTAATATTATATGCTTGTGAATTCACTGGAAAGAGTAAACTTTTATTCAGATTAATTCTGAGACCGGATATCTTTTGAAATTCTGTTAGTGCTGTTAGAACTGCAGGCACAGTGTTTTCTGGGTCTAATATATACAAAACCATATCATCTGCATATAGAGAAATTTTATGTTCCAGTCCTTCTCTGACAATCCCCTTTATCTGATATGGGACACATTAAAGGCTTAAAGGAGTTTAACCTGAATTTTAATTTGATTATAAATAATTTGATTATAAATAATTAAATTAATGGAATAACTTGGCTGTTTGGGGACATCCTTGTGCTTTAAAAATTTCATAAAATTAATCTGTCAGTGTTACAATGAAGGTTTCACATTTAAACTGCAATTGGACACCATACAAAATATTTCTAAAGAAAAATGTTATTGAATCTTGTCAGCCCGAGGTTGATTACTAAACCTTTTATGCTCAACCAAACCGTAATGCTGTAGACTTGATGAAGTAACAAATGCTGTCAAAAGTGGCCATCCACAGTGAAACATAAAATCAATATGCAATGAACCCAGGTGTCAGCAGACCTCTTACTTTGCTTGGGATATGAAGTAAATACAGTATACCTCATGGGATATGAATGATGCAGTTTGTAGTCATTTGTCATTCTGATCTATTATTGGAAATTGCAACATGGATTTTAATTTTGACTATTGAAACGTTAATTTGACCATGATGAAATTGAGTTTTTTTTGCCATGGGCGCAGCCAGTGGCGTAGCTAGGGGCGGGCGGATGGGGCGGTCCACCCCAGGCGGCACATTTTTGGGGGCAGCATTATTGGCCAAAAGGCTCAGAACACTTCATGTGTAAGCAGCATGGTTCGGAAAAATATCACTCATGAATGAAAAAAAGTCAAATTCTCTGATTTTCATCCACAAATGTTTCAAAAATCATTTTCAGACGGTCCTTCTGTGACGGCATCAGACACAGCAGTTGAAATTTATGAGGCAATAACAAAAATAAACAGAAACATTACACCGATAATAGTTTCTAGGAAGATAAACAACTAATTCACAATGTATAATTTCATTTCGTTATCAATCCGAATGCGTTCTTGCTCATCCCCACCTATCACTTGTACACCATACCGGTTCTGGTTTTTGCAGTGTAATTATATTAAACTAATAATCATAACACAGCTTATCAGTGCGTCTGTACTATATTCTTGTCTACTTGATGCTTATAAATAATTATATGTGAAAAAAATATTGCCGTTTCTCTATATATATTAATAAATCTATGCAAAATGTATCTTAATGTTTCTCAATATGTCATTTTAATTTTCTATTTAAATAAGTCAACATATTCAGATACGTTGGAGGGCAGTAAAATGAAGCCCTGCCCCGAGTGGCGCGAACTCAAGCTATGCCACTGGGCGCAGCTGTGTTGTGTTCATTCTAATGGGCGTAGACATATTTTTTATGGATATGACATCTGTTATGTCTTATCCAATGCTGGAAATGGCAAGAACAAAAAAAAAACTGACCAGAAAATTAAGATACAAAATGTTTCCAAAGAAAGAGCTCAGGCATTTCCCAGGAGGTCAAAAAAGTGCCATCGCAAAATTCACTGCAATATCCAATATCTTTGGATTAACAGAAAGTCTGTGACACTGACCTTTAAACTGTTGCTGTGATGACATCACACATTTTGACTTCTGGTTGTCACACAATAGTTACTTTGGTTTGTTGCTAACAAAAAAACACCTCTGGAACACAAAATGGTAATGCTCGCTATACTGAAAATGATGGTTGTTGTAATTAATGCAGTTTATCTATGTTTTTTGAATTATTTATTGTTGTTTTAACTTTGTAGATTCTGCTTTGAAGATGTTTAAATTGATTTTCAAAAATTTCGTTGTTTTAAGTGATGTGATAGGAGCCATCATGTGACCGCAATTGTCGCAGGACATGATGTTATAAGTATGGTTACAGTCCCATCAAGCTTCATTCCTCAGTTGGATAAAATTCTTTAAAACAATTCTAGTGATCGTTAGTTCTCATACAAGAAGACACTAGTGTCAGTTTCCATTTTGGTTTTGGAACTTCTTTCTGTCTTTGTTGTTTGGTGTACCTGATTATTTCAGCACTGACCCAGTTGCTCTCTTAAGCTCACATAATCTTATTACAATGGGGTGTGAATTATAAAAATACAATGTTAAAAAATAATGACACTTCTAAATGAATACATATTCTCAAAATAAATACAAATTAAAAAAACAAAACATAAATCACTACAATTATGACCGTTTTGCTTTAGTATTTTTGGCTTGCACTAGTTTTGTGCTTTGACTCTGATAATTGGATTGCTTTGCTTCCATTGGCTTTCTGAAGTCTGCCTGTGCCTTGACAATTACACTGGCAACATCTTTTTGTGTTGTCATTTCCCTTGTGCTCTTCATCCCGCTGAACAGCTTTACCTGGCAGGCATTCACAACGGACACTGCTGTCTCCTAAGATGTACATTACACCAAGATCATGCTGGGCAGACATCTGTGGCTTCTGTTGTGTTTTATTTTAATTGCGTTCTTTTCCTGTCTTAGTTTTTTTAGTAAAATTGTATTTGAGATAAATTATATGTGTTCAATATTTAAACAGAATTATTATACTAATTAAAAATTTTGTGTTTAGTTGTGCAGTGTTCTGTATTCATCCTTTTTTAGCCTTTTGGCATGCAGTTTGTGCCTTTATTGGTACTGAAGTTGGCAAACCAAGGTTTTAGATCTTTTAGACTTGTTCAGAGATGTCAAAGAGTCATTGTTGTTTCCTTTTAAACATGGTACTACCTAATTAAATAATTAAATGTACTATATTTAAAGTAATTATTGAGCCGAAGATTTTCAAGACATTTGTTTATCCTTTTGCCTTCCATCAATTTGATACCACTTTGAACTTCTTCACCAATTTGTTATAAACAACTAGATGATGCTCAAAGTGTCTGAAAGAATTTTCATAAAATATCAGTGGAGCTGTACTTTTCAGATGTGTAATATTTCATGTAATATTTCATGGTGGGCATGACAATATTTGTCAGTGCGTGACACTGGCATCATGAGAACAGTCATTTTCATCAGCTTTTATGACTCTAATACAGGTTACCATATAAGTCTCATTCTCATGTTCATATGTTTTTCAAATTAGAAATAAATGAAATAAATAAGTGAAATAAATTCAGGAAATATAAGGGTTCATTGTCATTCATTTACTAAGATTCTCTTTATCTATTATAAACCTTTGTATAATAATATTCAAAATGAACCAGAGGAGAAAACGCAGGAGTATGAGGGTATATATAAAAAGCTTTATCAATAGATAGATAGTAAGAACAGACAAAAAAGGCACTGTAAAATAGAGAGATCATATATTTGATAGAAAGAATAATATATAACAATATTGAATCTGTGACTGTATGAACCAATATGAAATGTACTATACAACAGATAGACAGATAGATAAACACTATTATACACAATAACATTTTTTACTTTAGCAAAAAGGAATGTGTGTTACAAAAATAGAATGAGAGACATACTGCACAGAAAGGTTATGATTTTCCTTATCCCTACATTTATATGCATACACTACATTTCAGTACTGTATAGCTCACCTCCAAGTTACTGATGACTGGGATTGGAGTCACTAAACTCTGGACACATGACAGGCTTTCACTGAAGGTGTATTCCACTGTCTCAGTGCCAATGATTGTCCAACAGGAGCCATCATTAAGAAGTTCTCTGCTGGGGTCCTTCTGACAAAGAGATGCCTGCAAAATTTAAGTCTTTGGTCACATTTCTATAACATATTCTATTTCTCAGAAGTGTTGCCCAGTCAGATATCCAAATCATCACTATTTCCAGAAAGCAAAAATCAGGGTAACTGGCATAGAACTATTTCATAACTAATTCATTCTTTCTTCTTTTATTCTAATGTCTAATGTGAAGTTATTGGTTTAATTTAGATATGTTAAACTTGTCTTGTTTGAATGTGAGGATTTTGACAGTGGCATTGATTTATCTTTTGCCCATACTCAGTTGCAATAGGGCTTCCAAAGAGCTTAAATTCCTCAAAGCTTGAAAACCTCTCTAGGCTGTTTTGTGTTGTTCTTAATATTTTATCATTAACACAGTGTAATTCATGAGCACTTATGGGACACATTCAGGGTTCCAATAAGGTAAACAGTACTGCTTCTTACCAAGAGGGAGCGCAATTGCTAATGACTTCTTCCCTTTTCCACTGCAGTTCTGATGAGTGCTCAGAAGGACTGTGACTGAGATCAATTCCCTCTCTTCTCCTGAAGTCCCACCTCTTCTGCGAGCTACACTTTATAAACCGACCAACCATCAGAGAAGGTTGTTCATTCTTGGACCAAAGACAAGGCTCCTATTTTGTGCACTACACAAGCTTGATATTGTGTGCCAAGCAGCTGAGGCAGATCAGTCCCTTGATTATTGATTTCACTAGTAACTTTTTGCTTTTCTGTCAGTTAAAAGGGGTTTCATGAGTTACCCCAAATATTTTTTTTTGTTTCATTTGTGTTATGACAGTTTATTAACATACAGAGGGCAGATAGGTCCCTAACCAAAGCTCTCTCTTAAAAATGGACAGAGTTATAGGCAAATTTTATTTGTGAAAAAACATGTACAATTTTAAGAAAATTTTCTTATAATACACTCAGTCAAAGTTTTATTTTTCTGGACAGCTGTTTAAAAAATAGCCCAAGTGGGCATAAAACCAATTCAAACCAGTAACAATGGCCTTTACTACACAATTCACAGAACTGGATAAAACAGAAAGAATGGGCCTTACTTTTTACCTTACTATACAATATCTCCTCTCATGGAGAACCTTGAAATCAAAGGCAAGCAAGGGATCCACTAGCAATAAATGACACAGAGAGTTACAAATAGTGTAGGTTAGGAGATGCTGGTCATCTGTGCAAGAGAGCATCATGGATAAAGCATATTTTATGCAGAGGCTTATTCTTGATTTGTTACTAAAAAATTAACAACTTTAAGTTAATAGTTAATTGGTTAATTGGTTAATTGGTTACATGACTCAACAAAGATTATTGCTTGGTGGTTTTAGGGTTAAAAGTACTTTATCATGCTGATTTCAGAAACATATTCAGAATTTCTCTACAATCCATAGTTTTTGAATTATGTCTTTTTTAGTCTGTATATTTAATATATAAACACATATTAAAGTGTAGGGTTTTTTTTAAGTTAAATCCAGGATTAAAATATTTTTAATGCTGTTTGTGAACATTTTATAACTTTCAAGAACAGCATGAAATTATTCTCTTGTGCCACAGTTTGCAGACTGTAACCAGTTTGAACATTTTGAGACAAAAAACTGATCCCTGTCTGATGCACAGATCTATGCCAGTTAGTGATCAGATGTCAAAGTGTAAACACTTATGTAATGTATTTTTGTTTCTCACATGTGCTGTTCTTTGGTTTAGCATATCTTTATAGTAGTTTTTAAACAGCTAGCAGCACAATGCCTAGAAACCGTTTGAATAATCCTAGCTCTTTGTGCTACATTTATGGTGAGTCAATATTTATAATTCATAAACATGGTTTCCCTCTGCTCCAATGCCTCCATCACAGGCTACGTTAGTAATAGAGACGAGTTGGAGTACAGGATGCTTGTAGGGGAATTTGTCTTGTGTTGCAGGGAGAATGATTTTTAGCACGACGAGAGAAGTCTCAAAATCAAATGGAATGTTCAAGCAAATTATAGAAAAAAACCTGATCTAAATCTGTTAAATAGTTCTCTCATTAGCTAGCTAAGTGGAGGTAAGATACACGCCCCGAGGCTGGTGCGTGAGTGAGGAGGTCCCCACCCGCCTCCCCTCAGCCCGCAGCCACTGTCTCAGATTAGTGGGAATATATCATTCCTCCAAGCAAATTATGATACATAGCGCAATGAGAGGAGTTGCAAAATCAACCAGAATGTTGAAGCAAATTATAGAAAAAAACCTGATCAAAATCCTTTAAGTAGTTCTCTCGTGAAAAGTAGACAGACATACAGACAGACAGACAGACAGGCGTTGGATTTTATATACAGGATGAGTCAAAATTATGTTAACATTTGAATGGCGGAAACAATTTATTCACAAAACATACTTCATATGTTCAAGATGATTTGCAGGAATATCTCAACCTGTTTGCCATCATGTTCAACACATGTACCATATGTGGCACATAAATTGTCCACAAAAATGTATATGAGCATATACATAGCAGTACCATTAGTGTTAACATAATTTTGACTCACCCTGTATATAGAGATGTAAATATATGTTTATTGTAAAGTTTAATCATGTGTCACGTAAAATCCATGTCTGACAAGAAAAGCCTGCTCAAACATTGAACTCAGTAAGAAACATATTAAGACACACCTATAGTTAGGTCCATAAATATTTGGACAGAGACTACTTTTTTCTAATTTTGGTTCTGTACATTACCACAATGAATTTTAAATGAAACAACTTTCAGCTTTAATTCAGTGGGGTGAACAAAACGATTGCATAAAAATGTGAGGCAACTAAAGCATTTTTTTAACACAATCCCTTCATTTCAGAGGCTCAAAAGTTATTGGACAATTGACTCAAAGGCTATTTCATGGGCAGATGTGGGCAAGTCCGTCATTATGTCATTATCCATTAAGCAGATAAAAGGCCTGGAGTTGATTTGAGGTTTGGTGCTTACATGTGGAAGATTTTGCTGTGAACAGACAACATGCGGTCAAAGGAGCTCTCCATGCCAGTGAAAGAAGCCATCCTTAAGCTGCGAAAATAGAAAAAACCCATCTGAGAAATTTCTACAATATTACAAGTGGCAAAATCTACAGTTTGGTACATCCTGAGAAAGAAAGCAAGCACTGGTGAACTCAACAACACAAAAAGAAATGGACGTCCACGGAAGACAACAGTGGTGAATGAGCGCAGAATCATTTCCATGGTGAAGAGAAACCCCTTCACAACAGCCAACCAAGTGAACACCATTCTCCAGGGGGTAGGCATATCGATATCCAAGTCTACCATAAAGAGAAGAATGCATGAAAGTAAATACAGAGGGTGCACTGCAAGGTGCAAGCCACTCATAAGCCTCAAGAATAGAAAGGCTAGATTGGACTTTGCTAAAGAACATCTAAAAAAGCCAGCACAGTTCTGGAAAAACATTCTTTGGACAGATGAAACCAAGATCAACCTCTGCCAGAATGATGGCAAGAAAAAAGTATGGAGAAGGCGTGGAACAGCTCATTATCCAAAGCATACCACTTCATCTGTAAAACACGGTGGAGGCAGTGTGATGGCTTGGGCATGCATGGCTGCCAGTGGCACTGGGACACTAGTGTTTATTGATGATGTGACACAGGACAGAAGCAGCCGAATTAATTCTGAGGTGTTCAGGGACATACTGTCTGGTCAAATCCAGCTAAATGCAGTCAAGTTGATTGGGTGGCGTTTCATGATATAGATGGACAATGACCCAAAACGTTCAGCCAAAGCAACCCAGGAGTTTATTAAAGCAAAGAAGTGGAAAATTCTTGAATGGCCAAGTCAGTCACCTGATCTTAACCCAATTGAGCATGCATTTCACTTGTTGAAGACTAAACTTCAGACAGAAAGGCCCACAAACAAACAGCAACCGAAAACCGCTGCAGTAAAGGCCTGGCAGAGCATTAAAAAGGAGGAAACCCAGCATCTGGTGATGTCCATGAGTTCAAGACTTCAGACTGTCATTGCCAGCAAAGGACTTTCAACCAAGTATTAGAAATGAACATTTTATTTCCAGTTACTTAATTTGTCCAATTACTTTTGAGCCCCTGAAATGAAGGGATTGTGTTAAAAAAATGCTTTAGTTGCCTCACATTTTTATGCAATCGTTTTGTTCACCCCACTGAATTAAAGCTGAAAGTCTGCACTTCAACTGCATCTGAGTTTTTTCATTTAAAATTCATTGTAGTAATGTACAGAACCAAAATTAGAAAAAAGTTGTCTCTGTCCAAATATTTATGGACCTAACTGTATATTAATTCATGTGAGAAAAAAGAAGTCAAACTTTTGTTACCCAGTGTTGTTCCATTTTTTTCCGTTACTAATGTGAATGCCCCCAAAGTGCACTATTGGATAACTTGCAGTAATATTTTGTATTAACTAAATCCTGTTTGACACTCTCCCTATAAACGGAAAAAAAAAAATTGAGTACAGGGTTCCTTCAGGAAATGTTTTACTAACACTCATCTAAAGAAATACTCAGTCAACAAAAGAGAAGATACTGAGTAAAAAAGAGTACCAGTTATATATCATATATATCATATATCATATATAAGCAACACCAATGTGTAATGAAAAAGTGTTTACCAAGTCAATATCCCTCTAATTCTTCCATCCATCCATCCATTATCCAACCCACTATATCCTAACTACAGGGTCATGGGGGTCTGCTGGAGCCAATCCCAGCCAACACAGGGCCCAAGGCAGGAAACAAACCCCGGGCAGGGCGCCAGCCTACCGCAGGGCACACACACACACACACACCAAGCACACACTAGGGATAATTTAGAATCGCCAATGCACCTAACCTGCATGTCTTTGGACTGTGGGAGAAAACTGGAGTACCTGGAGGAAACCCACACAGACACGGTGAGAACATGAATACTCCACGCAGGGAGGACCCAGGAAGCGAACCCAGGTCTCCTAACTGCAAGGCAGCAGCGCTACCTACTGCGCCACCGTGCCGCCCTCTAATTCTTCCATCGGGGTAAATTCACACATACTGTATGTCTAGTTTGTGCTTGTTCACATTTAAGTTTTTTTAATAAATTAAGAACACCCAGTTTGTCCTGCAGATGCTATTCTAATATTATGCTTGAAACATGGCAACAGATTAACATTTCCTAAATACTGCCTATGATTTTGATTCAAGAATTTCAGAGGTCTGAACATTTGTCTTCCAAAAATTATGTTTTATTATTATTATTAACTATTTTCCAACATCCTCTACAGAGTGTCTTCGCAAATAAAATTTCAAAACTGCTTTTCAGTTTTTTTTTTTCCCTCTCCCAGTTCTTGGGATTGGCTCACATGAAAAACTTCAGCTGTTTCTACTCCACAAATGAAAAAAGAAAAAAAAAATTGAAAACCGCTAAGTTCAAAAACCTTTCTTTTCCCAGTAAGATCAAAAAACTTCTAAATTCCACAGCAAGTTCTTGCACCCATTATGTGGGATATCCAGTAAATGCAAGCTCCTATTAATATGGCAAGCAGTTATATTTGTAACATTAGCTGAAGAGACAGCCTTTTACTAGTTTTAAGGGAGTAAATGCATCTGGACAACTCAGACTGAAGCCTTAGTTTAAAGAAGATAGGATGCAGTTTCTTGCCCTTCATTTCTAAAAAGTGTTGTTGTCCTTGTGAAGTAGTCATACCATAACCCTTTGCCTATACAAACACTCTCTGTCATGGTCCAAAGCAGTCCTTCTCATACAATCAGTCTTTCTGTAACTCTCTTTGAGAAGCTGGCTCATTGTTTTATTTTTTAGACTGATTGCATGGATCTATCATTTTCTTACAACACACTGATAAAATAGTGACGATAAAGACAATATTTCTGTGAAAATGCCAACTAGCAAGCGTTCATTTCCAAACACAAGTTGTTTTGCTCAAATATAGTTTATATATATTTTTTGTTATATTTTATTTCATGTCATTTTCTAATCTGCTCAATCCAGCAAGGGTTGTTGGCACGGACATGAGACTATCCCAGCAAGCACAGAGCATAAAATAGGAACAAACCCTGGATAGAGTATCAGTCTATTGCAGGGTGAACATTTACACACACACACACACACACACACACACCCACACACCAAACAATCACTAGGGACAACTTAGCATCAGCAAGTCACATAATTTGCATGTCTCTGGACTGAGGGTGGAAAACAAAGCACCCAGAGGAAATTCACACAAACAGGGGGAAAACATGAAAACTTCACAATGGGAAGACCCAGAATGCAAACCCTAGTCTCCTTTGTGTGAGGATGTGATACCAGTTGATTTATTGTTTTGGTCATTATTGAATTATTTTTCATGTGTTTATGTGATTTCTGTTATGGCTGTTTATTTTTTCATATTAATGTATACTGTCTTTAAATGTTCTATGTTTCTTGTGTTTTGTGAGTGGAACCCCCAGGAGGTGGGACCACACTGACATCAAAGCTGCTGGGCCCTCCTTTTGCCTGTATATTGAGGTGGGAGAGGAGGTCATGGCAGTGATTCATTGATTGTTGTTGGAGCCTCATAAGTATAGCTTTTCTTTTATATTTCAGGTTCTAGATTCTTCTCTTCCGTTTTGGGATACTGTTTAATTTATTTTGTATTGGGACCTGTTAGCTTTGATTTATACCTTTTTAAAACTAACCCCCTTTTCCTTATTTTTGCCCTTTTTCTTATTTGCCTGTGCTTTTTTAATAAATCTTTTATTAATAAAAAGACTTTGTTTATTGTCTTACCTAGGCACAGCTCCTCTCCCCAGTGTTGTGTAATTGAGTCACAAACATGGTGAAAGTGTGTGTGAGGCCTCCAAAAGACCCATGAAACTGAACTTAGTCATGTCCCAAACAAAACCAGCTGGCTTGAGCTGAAGCAGGCCCCAAAATAGGGAGCTGGCTTATAAAGTTCAAAATACAAGGAAAGACCCACACTACTGTATATAAAAATGTCTCACAAGGGAGATAAAAGACTGTCAAACTCTGGCTTGTACAGAGATAACTTTCACCAGAATTTTTATAAATAAAGGTTTATTAACAAAAGCAAAGAATAAGGCAAAAATGCTCAACAGAACAAAGAAAGCAAAAGAATTTGCCTAAAAAGGTAATCCACAGCAAACAAGCCCTAATACATGATTCAGTGACAGTAAATCACAAAACATGCAAAAATCCAGAAAACAGAATAAAAATAACAAAAAATGCAATATTCACAAAACACTCCAAATACAAACTCAGTGTTCCACTTCTGAGTCGCTCTTTCCTGGCTGAATATATAGCTAGAAGGTGGACCCAGTAGCAGTGATATCAGGGTGGGCCTGTCTCCTGGGGCTCCAGCCACAAGTACATAGAACAGCCACACATTTAAAGTTACAGAACACAATTACCAAATAACAGACAAACATAATTGAAATTACAGAAAAATATAATACAAAAACAACAAAAAATAACTACAAGCCCCGGGTTGTAGGATAACTCCTAGCAAGGATTTTTTGTATGTTAAACATTTTAAAGTATATTTGGAACTTTTAAAGCCAGGCCCCTATTTTGAGCTTGTGAAGGTCAGAGCCTGCCTGTTGTGTTTGGGGGCTGTCTGTCTGAGGTGAGTCCATATCTGGGCAGGTTAGGAAAGGTTATGGCCTGCTTTGGCCTCATATGGACTTTTAATAGGCCTCATATCCTTTTGTCAGGTCTACCCAGTGCCCAAGCAGTCCTTGATATGTTGTTGACCTTAACAAAGACCTCTTTTGTCAAGGAGAGACATACTCATATAACAGTCCCCCGTTAACCTAATAATCTTATTAGCATGTGAGGCAGTCTTTTTATAAGCCCATTGTACACACATAATTTTATCTTTTCTATGTGCTGGAACATTTTGTTCACCTTCCAAATTTATATGACAATCATAATGTTGATGCCACCATGGTGAATGTTATGCTTATGTGCAGCCAGAAAGCCAGCACAGGTCCTACTATAGAATGCCCAGGAGGCGGTGGACAGCAGTTGGATGAGGTCTCCAGGAATCTGATTATGTTTGATTGTGCCTGTTATAAGTGACTGTGGACACCCAGATAATTATTTTCTTCAGAGATGTTGCTAATTGGAGTTTTTGTTTTCCTCTTCTCCATTGTTAATTGGCCATAGTTCAACAATTAATTAATGAACAGATATTGTAAGTTTCCGTGTATATTAATCAGTTTCTACTTTGTTTTTTGTGTGTTTTAACAAATTTATGTCTTTAAGTGTACTAATTCAGAATGTAGTAATTTGCAAAATTTTACTAGACAACTTGGTATAGCGTTCTGTTTTTGCACTCCATGAAAAGCACTATAAAAAAACTGAAACTGCATTGAACTGTGTGTGCTGCAGGCATTGAATATATGTACACATATGTGCTACCATGTGCTGTAATTATACTCATTTTAGAATAAGAAAGACATGGAAGTTCTGGTAGGTTGTCTGTAAAATTTAAATATACATCTAACATCATTATGGTTCCTAGCTGGTGATTTCCTGTATATGTTGCTTTTTTCTGTGCAAGTTTTCTTTGTGTGTGTTTTCTATTTGTTTTTCAGAATAGTTGTGTTCTATCTGGGCTCAAATGGAGCAATTCTTGGTTGGAAAGTTTGTGCTCTGTCCCTACAAGAACAGATGATTGAGGAAACACTTGCAATTTCATCTTGAGGCTGTTGTTGAATTTATTTCCTTTTTCTTTAGGCTAACACCAAAGTATTGTATGCATTCTAGTCCACATGCTTTTCTTTGATTTATCCCCTTGTCTCTAATAAAATCTCACATGATCCAGTTTCACAGTTTTGCCTCTGTTTGTTTTGAATTAATGCTTACGGTGATGTGACATTTGTCTTTTCATGAACTACATTCCAAGCGTGGCAGTACAGTTCCTTTGTATTTGTTAACCATAGAAATGGTATGAGAAGGAAAGATGTTTTGTTTATTTTCTCACCTGGAACTGTATTATTTTTTCATTGGACAAACAAAGGTACATCCTTGTGCTGTCTTTGAAATGGAAAGCACACTTGTGAAGCTGTGACACTGGCTCATCAACATTTAGGACAGCATGCTGCTTATTCACCTTACGAATGATCTGCAGAAAGACCAAAGACATTGTTTCAGCCTGAAATTGAAAGTAAATCATACAGTTCTCTGAATATTGGACAGTGACAATGTACGTATATACATATGGCGGACTGGTCTTCCCTTCTGATTTTCACAAATCTCAGGATCTTTCATAATCTCTCATTATGGATTCTACTGAGCGTTGGTTGTGGCCTTGTGGTGGGACTCATCTGAGAGTATCAACTCTGCTGTTGATCTAAGTCAATGTGGAAAATGGCAATTCCAGAGAACTAATTAAATAACATAAGAAATAGAATTCATTTTCAAACAATAAGCCAGAAGGAAAGCAAGAATACAAATGAAAATAAATAACTGCATTTTCCTTTTCTCAAGTTTAAAAATCAGGATATATTCTGCTTTTTGTTCAATTAAAAATCATTCTGGGGTATACTAGTTTGTAATCTTATTGCATTAATAATAACACAAAACATGACTGGCCCTTTGCTTCTGCCTGCCTGAGGTAACAGCCTTATGAGAGCTTCATTCCTGATCTCAGTTTCTTTAATTTTAGTTTTGTTTATTTTATTTTTGGTTGTTTATTTTGTAATGCTTGTCTATATAAATGATTTTTCTATTTGCCAATTTCTTTCATTTAATATTTTGTTTTGCATTTAGTATTTTTGTGCTTTCATTTTATAATTACAGGAGCAAGAACACACCCCTGACGAACCCCAGAATCAACTGGGATTCTTGCTCCTACACTGTTCAATGCTTGTATGGACTGGGTGTTGGGCAAGGTCGTGCGGTCCAGCGGCTGTGGGGCATCTGTTGGTGAAGAAAGATTCACAGATCTTGACTTTGCTGACGATGCTGTGATCTTCACTGAGTCAATGGAGGCTCTGATCGGGGTGCCCGAGAGACTGAGCGAGGAGTCTAAGTGTCTGGGCTTGCGAGTGACCTGGATAAAAATCAAGATCCAGGCCTTTAATGACCTCTTGGGTACAGCCCACAAAGAGTGTTGACCTTGTTGAGAGGTTTACTTACCTTGGCAGTGACATTCATGTCTCTGGTGACTCATCCTATGAAGTCAGTAGATGGACTGGGAGAGCATGGGGGGTCATGAGGTCTTGGAAAGGGCTGTGTGGCGCTCCCGATATCTATGCAAAAGGATGAAGGTACAGGTCTTTAGAGTCTTGGTGCTTCCTCTCTTTCTATATGGTTGCGAGACTTGGACGCTATCCAGTGACCTGAGATGAAGACTGGACTCCTTTGGTACTGTGCCTCTCAGGAAAATCCTTGGGTACCACTGGTTTGACTTTGTGTCGAATGAGTGGTTGCTCATGGATCCCCGAATGAGGCACATTACCTGTCATTGAGTCTAGTGATGGCGCTCCCCAGAGGACGACGTTGCGGAGCTCTCCGAGTCAAATTTTTTCTTTTTTTTCTTCTTCTTCTTACTTTTCTGTGCCGAGTTAAAACATACTCTGCAAACGTTTTCTATGATCGGGCGACCTTATTACAAATGAGAGAGCGCAGCCATATCGGACTTTTCGACCCGATCTTGCTGGAATCCCACCCTGAGCTAGCATGCTATGCTGACTCGATGTTGGGTCGACCCCCGGCAGGGACCTCTTCTGAGAACAGGCCGAAGCAGAGGCGCGGCAGACAGGGAGGAACTGACTGAAGGCTCCGGCGCTTGATTAGTAATGAAAGGCTAACCCTCCCTGTCATACTGTTTGCAAACGTTCAGTCTCTGGAAAATAAGATGGACAAGCTCCATGCTCGGATTTCCACGCAGAAGGACCTTCAGGATTGCTCCATGTTGTGTTTCTGTGATACCTGGCTGGGGGAGAGGACACCTGATGAGGCAATAACACCAGATGGCTACACGGTCTTCAGGGAGGACCGAGGTGCTGCAGACAGCGGTAAGTCTCGTGGAGGAGGTACGGCCGTCCTCGTCAAACAATCGTGGTGTACCAACTGTAAGATCATTTCTAAATCCTGTTCTGAAAATGTGGAATATCTGACTTTGAAGTTAAGGCCATTTTATCTGCCCAGAGAACTGCAATGCATCATTGTGAGTGTCGTGTACATCCCCCCCTCCACTAAGGAGGAGGCTGCACTGAAGGAGCTACACAATATGATCAACAAGCATGAAAACACATTTCCAGATGCCACTGTGATCATTTTGGGAGATTTTAACCACTGCAATCTCTGGAAAAAATATGCCTAAAATGCATCAGTTTGTGACCTTCCCCACTAGGGGAAATAAAATACTGGACCACTGCTACAGTAACATCAGAAATGTCTTTTCAGCTGAACCAAAACCTCATTTTGCAAAGTCTGATCACCTGGTGATCCAGCTTAAACCAGTTTATAATAAAAGGCTCAAGACAAAACCAGTCACAACCAGGACCGTCAACATCTGGACTGATGATGCAAAAGCTAGTCTGCAGGGCTGCTTATAGGCCACAGACTGGAGCATTTTTAAAAAGGCCACTAATGATATTCATGAATATACAGAGACTGTGGGTGACTACATTAGCTGGTGCATGTCCATATGCGCCCCTCCCTGGACCGTGCGTATGTTCCCCAACCAAAAACCTTGGTTTAATGGGGATATAAAACAGAAAATCAGGAAGCGGCAGGGGGCCTTCAAGTCAGAAGATCAAGTGGAGTATAAGACAGTCCGATATGAGCTGCAGAAGTCCATCAGAGCAGCAAAAAGGGCTCACTCACAAAAACTTGAAGGCTATTACCTTAACCACAACACGCAAAGCATGTGGCGGGGAATTCAATCTGTCACAAACTACAGGAGAACCACAACAACTATAGATCTCCGAGATGTCACCCTTCCAGACAGCCTAAACACCTTCTATGCCAGGTTCGACAGGCTGAATACAGACACATCCTCAAAGGCCACTTGTGACCCCACAGACACTGTCTTTCAGGTGACACACACACAGGTCCTGAAAGCCCTGAAGAAGGTGAACCCCCACAAGGCGGTGGGACCCGATGGAGTTCTTTCCAGAGTTTTGAGGGACTGTGGAGACCAATTAGCTGGTGTGTATGCTGACATCTTCAACCTGCCATTATCCCAGGCAGTAGTCCCCCGTATTTTTAAATCCTCCACCATTTTACCAGTCCCCAAAAGACCAGACACATCTACTCTAAACGACTTCAGGCCAGTGGCACTCACACCATCACTATGAAATGTCTAGAAAAACTGGTTCTCACGCACATCAACCATATGGTCCCGGACACTGTTGACCCCCTCCAGTTTGCCTACCGCCCCAATCAATCAGTGGATGATACGGTAGCAATAGCCCTACATCACATTCTGCAACACCTGGAAAGTAGCAGAACGTATGCCAGGATGCTTTTCCTGGACTACAGTTCTGCTTTCAATACTATCCGCCTGGGAAAACTGATCAAGAAGCTGACAGACCTCGGCGTCCCAACTCCCACCTGCAACTGGATCCTGGACTTCTTGACAGATAGACCACAGGTGGTGAAAATGGGAGGACGGGTGTCTGCTGAGCTCACAGTTAGCACAGGATCCCCACAGGGCTGTTGCCTTAGCCCCAAACTTTTCTCTCTGTACACTTATGACTGTGTCTCCACCCAGAACAACACCATCGTCATTAAATACGCTGATGATACCACCATCTTGGGGCTCATCAAGGGGGGGACAAGTCAGGGTACAGGACCATGGTAAACAACATTCTTGTCTATGGAGAGGAGAATGACCTCATCCTCAACATAGATAAGACTAAAGAAATAATATTGGACTTCAGGAAGAATCCTTCCCCTCTACAGCCTCTTATCATCAAAGGGACTGAGGTGGAGAGGATTGACAGCCACAAATTCCTGGGATTGAAGGTTACATCAGACCTGAGCTGGACTCTTAACACCATAGCCACAGTGAAAAAAGCCCAGCAAAGGCCTGAACCATCGCCCTCTCACCCAGGCTTACAGAGGACTGATAGAGAGCATTCTCACCACAGGCATCACTGTCTGGTATGGGAATACCACACAGGCAGAGAGGAATGCTTTACAAAGAGTCATAAAAACTGCGGAGCGGATCATAGGGACAAAACTTTCTTCCATGGACTTTATGTACACACATCGTTGTCGGAAAAGAGCAGAGGGAATTATCAGAGACTCACTCCATCCAGCTCACTCTCTGCTCAGACACAAAAACTGTACGTACAATCTGAGACACAGCAGAGCGGACAGCATCATCACTCACAGAACAAGGTTTTTCAATAGCTTTTTCCCCACTACAGTCAGACTGATGGCAAAACAAAATTATTGAATATGTGTAATAACCTCACGCTACCTCACTTCACTTATCATGTAAATAACGAGTGAAAAATGTGCAATATTTTAACTGGGCAATACCTACAATATATTGTACTTTTTTTTGTGTGTAGATATTACCACCTTTCTATATAGTGCTGGTATAATCTACATTATTTATTATTTTGCTTTACTGTTTTTTAATCTTTTTTTAAATGTTTTACTATGACTTGGACAAAGCTCTTCACAAGAATTCCAATGTGCTTTAACTGTTGGTTTTATGCTCAAATGGCAAATAAAAGAACCTTGAACCTTGTGAGGGTGCGTCAGTTACGGCACTATGGCCATGTGGTGTGTTTCCCCGAGGGTGATCCAGCTCATAAGATTCTCATTGTTGGGAACCCGAGTGGCTAGACCAGGCCAAGGGGTCGCCCACGTAACACCTGGCTGCAGCAGGTAGAGGGTCATTTCCTGAGGGTGGGACTGGACCGTGTGTCAGGCCTGGGGGTTGCAAACTGGGATCCCAAGTTGTTTCGTTGTGTAGTGGGTGCGGCAACACACTGTACCAGTGCATGCTCCCCAACGTGACTTGATTTTTTAATTGTTATTCATTGTTTATGCGGAGTCAAGCGGGTCAATTATGGCTTATGTAAGGACCTAGGATGCCTCAGGAAATTTTATTTTTTTTTGCTTTTGATAATGGGTTCTCTTCTTAGTCAGGTTTGGGTTATTTTGCTTATTTTCAGGTTTCCCAGTTTTAAGATTTTTTTACATTCTAAGCATTATGTATTGTGAATTTCAGAGTGTGATCTTTTGCTTTTTTTCGGGATAAAATTTTTATTGATATAATGAAAAAGCAAGTACGGTAAAAGGAACAAAAACAAAAACAACCCCCACCACTACCACCAGCACTCCACCTGTAATGGCTACCTAAACATAAACCCAACAAGAAAAGTTGACAGGTAAACTGGTGCATATACAAATCAGATGCAGGAGCATGTGGCGAAGCAAAAAAAAAAAAAAGAACAAAGAAAGGAGGACAAGAGAAACTGCCTCATGGAGCAACTCCCCAGCCAGCTCTTTACTAACTGAACAGGATAAAGCCAATTATGGACAGTTGAGCTGGAAGAGTTGTTGATCTGTGATGCAGAAAGTTCAAAAAAGGGTGAAACTGTAAAATGGAGACTTCCAGATTACAGGACAGACAAAGGCAGGAGATTTCCTGTGAGAGGCTAAAAGCAACTTAGCTGCAATGGTTGCTGTCATTAAAAGAGATGAAGGTAAAGTGAGGAAAGGTCTAGGAGGGGAAGAACTTGAGGGGACGAAGGAATAGGGAGAGAAAGGATCACCAGACAGAAGGACATTCCCAGAACATGTCGAGGAAGGTACCAGAGACCTTAAGTAGGCAAAAAGGACATAGGGGATCTAATTCTAGTTTCAGTTTTGTGATCTTTTGATATTTATTTCTGAACATCTGTGAGTTTTGAATACTTTTGAATTGTGGACCCTGTTAGAATTTATTTAAAATTTTAAAATTAAAAAATATAATTGAAGGCTTTTTTATTTTAAGCCATGGCTTTTATGATTCCCCTCTCCCTTTTGTTTTCAGTACTCAAGTCTTTTTGGAAGTGTGTAAGCCTCAGGCCTTTTTGGAAGTATTCATTTTTTTCAGCTTTGATTACTCCAATCAAAACTGGAAAGGCCTTATTCATTGTCTCCTTCACTAACATCCTAAAAGCTCATTTTAAAAGAATTACTTCAAACTTTGAAGCTCAGTTTCTCTACTGTGAAGACTCATTACACATAATCACATAAAGCTTATGGTAACTTTGATGAAAGTGTACATAATAATGAATACTAAAAACAGAAAAGTTCTGTTAAACACTTATATCTTATATCTATTTCTAAACAGTCAGAAAACTGTATGCTTATCCCATTTTCATGCTGTAAATGGGTCTTAAAGTCTCTGGTACTGGGACCTATTCTAAACAACAACTGACTCGATTAACACACTGTATTCTTGGTTACAGCAAGAAAGTTCTATCATTTACTAACTTACAGGGGGTAAAAGACTATACCATTGTCTATGACTATGACTAAGCAAACACTATATGAATTTATCTTAAAGCTTTAACTTTCTAAGATCGGCTCTTACAATGACCTTAGTCTCGGAAAGTCTTTCTCCCATGGGATGACTGGGATATTTTCCTGAATAAGGAGTGACTGCAGAGCTTCCTCTGTTTGATCAACACGGGCATGCTCACAAAGTACATGTGTATTGAAGTGACTTTAGCTGCAGGTGGAAGCTCCATGCAACTGTTGTTAAGGTTCTGCATTTGTCCAGAAACGGTTTCATAAGCTTTATGACCTTAGTCTTGGAAAGTCTTTCTCCCGTAGGGCGACTGGGATCTTCTCCTGAACAAGATCAAACACAGATGCTTAGGGTGCAACAGGAGCTTCCAATTGCGCTGGGACAAACAAACCTGGGCTGCCATCATCGTCCCATATTTGTCCGGGGATGCCCTGCTTCTGTTGTGGAACCTTCCCCTCAAGAGGCTTGGTGATTATGATAGAGTAACAAGCTATTCATCATACAGCTACGAGCTTCCTAGCCAAGGGGTGTGCGCTCCTGCTTTGGTGGCTTGACCCTGATCACCCTATCCGAGCTCAGCTGCAGGACCTGCTTCATCTTATTCAAAACTGGTTCTGAGCAGACCCCATCGAGCACATAGTGGAAAAGGTCACAATCAACGTGGTGCTGGCTGGAATGCCAGAAGAGTTCCATGACGAGTTCCTTCATCATGATATTGACTCACTGTACACCTTGGCACAAAGGTTGGAGGGCTCCCAGGCTGCTTGGAGGCAGGGTGGAACCTTTGGAATCAATCTCATCCTGCCAGGCCTTCTGCCCAGGGCAATCATTGCCCCTTGTTGCTTCAACTGTGGGTCCAGGCCCAAGCAAATCATGTTTCCCTGGCCCAGCCACCCAAGGTTCCTGACATTGCTGTTGTGAACCTTTCTGGCGAGGCTCTGTGTAGAAGACGCTGCCAAGGGTATTCCGGCACCGGTGCCAAGCCCAGGTGCTTCTGATGTGATCAGACCAACCATCTCATCATGGAATGTCGCCTCTCTCCTGCTCAGTCCATGGAGGTTGGCATGGCTGAGGTGTGCTGTTCTCAGATCCCCTCAACATCACTGAAGAAGGGTGGTTTCAGGGTCTCTGTGACATTAGTGGGCCGGGAGATCCCCGCCTTATTGGACTTGGGTAATGACCTCTGTGTTGTCAGACGTGACTGGCTCCGAAGGACTCCCCTTCTGACACTGAGCATGTGAGCATATGCTGCATCCATGGAGATGTTAAGGACTATGAGTCAGTGTTGCTTCCTCTGAAATATAAGGGATGGAACTTTAAAGTCTGGACTGCCATTTCAGATTCCTGTCCTTGGCCCTTGCTGCTTGGAATACCCTCTTTCCTTGGGTCTTGGCCAAATTTGGGGCGCCGGGCCTCGGGCCCCCTGACGCCTTGGATGGAGGGGAGGGGCTGGTGGATGTCGGAGTTGGCCTTGAGGTCCGCTTGTAAATTGAACCCGATCTCTCCAGTGGGGGTGGAAGGGTCTCCTTGGATTTCCTTGAGCGACTGGCTTGCCCTTCTACCTCTTCAGAGGCAGTTGCTGAACCAGCCCCCTGGAGCACACCTGCTTGTGAGTAGACAGATTTTGTGCATTTGCAGCATGCCAATAGGTCGCTGGAGTATGCGTTTAAGCAAACTCATGCTGCTATTGACTCCAATTATCAGAAGTGCTAGCATCAAGACCCCGCACTTTCTCCAGAAAATCGGTTTCCTTTATCAGGTGATTTCCGAACGTGTAGGGGGGTGGGCTAGTTGAGCAGCTGGTCGTCCCAGCGGAGTGTAGGGAAATTGTTTTGCAGTTGGCACATGCTCACGTCTTGGGTGGTCACCTTGGCGCCGAAAGAACTAAGGGCCGAATCTCAAAGCGGTTTTATTGGCTGAATATGGGCAGGGATTTCAAGCAGTTCTGCAGGTCCTGCCCTGACTACCAGGTCGCCTCTGCTTATAAACCTCCTCGTGCTCCCCATTCCCCCATGCCTATTTTAGACGTTCCCTTTCATTGGTTTGGGTAAGATATTGTTGGCCCTGTCCCTAAGAGTAAGAATGGGTATCAGTACAACTAAGGGCCGAATCTCAAAGCGGTTTTATTGGCTGAATATGGGCAGGGATGTCAAGCAGTTCTGCAGGTCCTGCCCTGACTACCAGGTCGCCTCTGCTTATAAACCTCCTCGTGCTCCCCATTCCCCCATGCCTATTTTAGACGTTCCCTTTCATCGGTTTGGGTAAGATATTGTTGGCCCTGTCCCTAAGAGTAAGAATGGGTATCAGTACATTCTTGTGCTGGTTGAGTACGTGATGCAATATCCTGAAATGGCTGCTCTCCAGAAAGCCAATTCCTCCTCTGTTGCAAAGGCTCTGTGTGAGATCTTTACTCATATTGGCATCCCTAGTGAAATTTTAACTGACCAGGACATGCCTTTTACTTCCCGCTTAATGAAACAGCTGTGTGATGGCCTTGCCATTAAGAAATTGAGCACTACCATCCACAGTTGAATGGCCTGACAGGGATATTTAATAAGACTTTGACACAGATCATCAGGTGAGTTGCTCATGACGACCCAACGTCCTGGGGCTCTATTCTGCCTTCCCCTATGTTTGCAGTATGGGAATCCCCACAGGTGTCCACCGGCTTGAGTCCCTTTGAGGTGCTGTTTGGTAGGTGTCCACGGGGCGTGTTGGATGTTGTTCGTGAAGAATGGACGGTAATCTGGATGAAGGCTAATAGACCAAACTTTGTGGATTGGGTCGTTTCGCTGCAGGATCAGATTTCTAAACTTTATTTGATCACTGTGGAGCACCAGCAACGTTAACATGAAACCCAGAAGCGCCTTTATGATCGGCGGTGTAAGCTATGTGAATTCAAACCTGGCGATCACGTATTGGTTCTGATCCCTTCTGACCCACATAAGTTTCTAACAAAATGGCAGGGGCCTGCCGTAGTTGAGCAGCATATGGGGCTGGTGAATTACAAGGTCAAGATGCCAGGCTGGTGGAGGACGGTACAGATTTTGCATATTAATCTCTTGAAGGAGTGGTGTGACCCACAGGGGGTTTGCACGTCCTTGGCTGCTGTCTCTCAGACGGATGTTGCCATTGGTGACGATTTCACTGACTCACAGAAAACCAAGTTGTTTTCTTTGATAGGACGGAATACTGATGTTTTTTCTGCCCTGCCGGGCCTCACTCGTCTTTTGGGAAATAAAATCACTACTGATCATGGTGTTAAGGTGCAGATGCACCCGTTTCGGATCCTGGAGGCGTAGCGAAATGTTGTGCGCATCGAGGTTAGGCAGATGCTAGCATTGGCTGTTATTTGAGAAAGTAAAAGTGACTGGTGTAGTCCTATCATATTAGTCCCAAAACTGGATGGTTCAATTTGGTTCTGTATCGATTTCAGACTCTTGAATAAGGTCTCCAATTTTGATGCATATCCAATGCCTCTTGTTTGAATTGTTGGAAAAACTGGGTCAGGCATCCCATATCTCTATGCTAGATCTCAAAAAAGGATACTGGCAGGTGCATCTTGAAGCTTCCAGTTGAGAGAAAATGGCATTTGCCACCCCTGATGGTCTTTACAAATTTAATAGCCTCTACCTTTCCAGAGTTTGATGGATCAGATCTTGCACCCCCATTCCGAATATTCTGGGGCGTATCTTGATGATGTCATGATTTTCAGTAATGATTGGCACACACATTTGGAGCGGCTTAAGGCTGTTCTTGACAGCTTGATGCAGGCTGGTTTGACTGCTATCCCTAAGAAATGTAGGTTGGGTATGTCGGAAACACATTACCTGGGTTATTCTACAGGCAGGGGTTTGGTTTGGCCTCAGCTGAAAAAGGTTGGTGAGGTGCTTGCTTACCCCTGTTCTGAAACACAGAAACAGGTTTGCACATTCCTGGGGCTTGCCAGTTATTATAGGATGTTCATTCCTGATTTTGCGAATAGGGCTTCTCCTCTTTCTGATCTTATGAGGGGCAGGAAGAACCGCTGTGTTTTCCGGTCAGACGATTGTGAATGGTTCTTCTGTGATTTGAAAACTGCTTTGTCTTCATACCCAGTTTTAAGGAATCCTGACTTCTCTACAGACGGATGCTAGTGCGTTTGGTGTAGGGGCTAACCTGTCTTAGGTTTTTGATGGTGCGGAGCGCCCTATCACGTTTTTGAGTAGGAAATTGCATCCAAGTGAGAGTAATTACTCGACAATTGAGAAGGAGTGTTTGGAAATCAACTGGGCTGTGGAGCTCCCTGTTATTATTTATGGGGTCATAAGTTTACCTTGGTGACCAATCACACTCCTCTTCAGTGGCTCTACTGGCAGAAGGATACCAACCCCTGTCTCATGAGATGGTTCTTGAGCTTGCAGCCGTTTAATTTTATTGTCCGTCATTGTCCTGGCCCTGCGTAAATCAATGTGGATGTATTGTCACACCTGTCCAAGCCCAGTTTTGAGGTTTGCTTAATTCACAAAGATGTGAACAAAACTGAGGGAGGGGGTGTAAACGTGGCCTCAAGGGGATGTGGCCACTCCTCAGAAACCCCCTCTTAAGCAGTGAATCAATTGGAAACAAACACAGCTTTTCATCTTCTCTTTGCGGGATCAGCTGCTAGCCTGCTTCTTACTGCAAGATTCGAACATTTAAAAGACCACGCCGCGGCTGTCCTAGTGTGTCACTGCCTTGTCTCTCTTCTCCCACACTCCTTCTGCTCCGGTCAGGGCACCCGTGCTGCCATGTCCGTTTGAAGAGGAAGATTTTGTGTGTTCTTTTGACCAGGAGGTGGAGCTGAAGCAGCCGGTTCGACAGTTGAGATTTGTGTTTGTTTCACCTGTTCTGAAATAAAGTTTTTGTCTTTTGGAAAAACCCTGAGTGCTCCTGTGCAGCTTTGTGACCCAAGCGTGACAGGATGTACTGTATGAATGTTAGAATGGACATGTTAGAAGGAGATCTAGGCTTCAGAGACCCCAAAGTAAGTCAAGGAGATTGGGAAAAGGAAATTACAAAACCTAACTTCTAATTATAATGAGGGCTAAGAGAAGAACCAATGCTGCCTGTAAAATTTCTATATCAATTCAGAAATGGGAAAAACTTATCAAACTTACCATGGTAGGCAAAGCAACTCCTGTGACTGTGCATACCATCTTAACTGCACTGCCATAGCAAATGTAACCATCCCGCAATGGAAACTCTCCAGTGTCAGAAGTATCCTCATTAACTGAAAAAATAAACCATTTAATTGTACTTTAGCCTGAAGATAATATGATCTGTTTCTAAGAGCAAACAATTCAATAGGTTGAGGTGCTATCCGTTTACTTAAAAAATATTAACAGAGCTTCACACACACACTTTTTTAATTCTAGCAATTTATAAGAAGGTTAAAGGCCACAATTGTCTTGCTTCTTACAGTTGATGGTATCCTTTCATTTGCTGTGTGAAAGAAAGAAAAATGTTTTACCAATGGAGTGGACAGATAGTTGAGCTCACTTGATCCGAAAAGTTAATTAATTTGGGATTTCATTTCAGGAGACTAAGGCTGAAATGCAGCAGCACTAATGACTGCACTACCAACAAGCCTGCTTCAAAAAGCCAAGCCTCACAAATACTGTACAAACATGTCCTGAGGGCACATACCCCAACATCATCTTTAGACAAGAATTGAACAGAATCCTCATTTGTAATTTCCATTTTTCTTCTCATTCAGAACCAGGTGAGCACAGGCTCAGTTGTGCTTTGCAGACTTGACTACATCTCAGCTGAAATAGTATTGGGTTTTAGTATAGTAAAAGTATAGTTTAGTATTAGTATTAGTATAGTAAAACTAAATTTCACTCTGCAACCAGAAAACCGATGAGTTGCTACCTCTAGATGAGCTAAGAGCATCTTAACTCTTGTGCCAGAAGGAGTAATGCTTTTCCCTATGGAGATGCAGATGACACAGCAAATAGCCTAACTGAGGAAAGCATTGCACACCACAGGTAAAGGATCACACAGCAAAGAGGAAGAGTGTACTGCAATGCAAGAAGAATCCTCCACTTGAACTAAAGACAGCAATAAAGCAACATCTCCACACAACATCACACGTCACCATTAAAAACTATTTATCTGTGCCAAGATAAATTAGAATGTTAAAAAATTAGTAAACAGCCAGCCTCTCAATGTTATATGTTTGTCTACTCTGTCTGCATTCTGTCTTATATGTCAACATATATATGCAGTTATCATATTTCTATAATCCGTGTGTTTCTCAATAAGTTGTATTAATCTGTTTCTTAAAATGAGTGTGCCTCAGTTACCTTCCAAGAAGTTTAACAGCTGGAGACCTGCTTCCTACAACAGAGAAAGGTAAGGTGTATAAAGTAGGAGCCTTCTGGACCTAAGCTGGATCCTCAGAGTAGGAACAACAAGTCTGTGGTCAGAATTCATAAAGTGGTCACTTCTGTTTTGCAGGCACCTCCAGAATCTGCCCACGAGGATGTGATCACTCTCCTTCAACGCACCACCAGTACTGGAGTACCAAGTCCAACAATGAAGCGCAGGTTGCTGGAACCAGGATCCAGCAATCCACAGCCTCTGACCTTTTACAAAGTCAAGGAACATGGAGCCACTTTCACCACAGTTGCCAGATCCATGGGGACAGACACAATCCTCATAAATAGCATTGTCAGTGGAAGCGGTTGCATTGAAATCACCCATGACCAGAGGAGTGTCACCTCGCAGACATCCACCAACCAATGAGTGAAGCTGCAAATAAAATGTCTCCCTCACCAAGACATCATTTACCGTGGTTGGAACATATGCTGAGACAACAGACAAGGCACCCAGAGAGTGCCATAATCTGAGTTTCATAATACACTTGTTGAAAAGAGTAACATCGGACACCATCGGAAGGAGCCAATCCTCCACAGCAACAGCTACTCCTTAAGTATGACAGCCATCAGAGTGACCAGACCAATAAAAGGTGTACCCACCTACAGAGATCTGGTCAGTCCTAGGTCTGCACACCTCAGAGAGTTCCGCCACTGAGATGCGGAGTTTATGAAGCTCCTCCGACGGCAGAGGAAGATGATCATCATGCTGTAGAGACAAGACGTTCCACGTGCATACTCATATGGGCCACCTCAAATTGGGATCAAAGTGCTGCCGTGCAACAGGCGATGCCACAGCACCACACCAGTTCTAATCCCCAACAGGCCTGACCTCACTGGCTCTCTGATGGTTTTGATTCTTCTGGGGAATGATGATCCAAAGGGCTTTCCCACATACCCTTCATAATGCAAGCAGACAACCTATGGGCGGCTGCAGCACAGCTATTCCCGCAGAGAGCATAAAGGAGTCCTGCCTGTTGTTTCAGAGCTGCATGAAGTTTTTTTTATGGTGGCTGGAGTGCCAATCCTGCCACCAACTCCAAAGATTTCTCTGCAAGCTGGAGGACACATTTGTAGGGTGGAGGCAGTTTAACGTCATACCCAGGACATAATAATAATAATAATAATATAGTATTTTTATATAGTGCCTTTCCCGTACTCAAGGTGCTTACCCAGCCAGACTCCAAGATCAGGCTGTTTCTAATGAGTTTCCTTGCAGTTTGTGTGAGGAACTTATAGATTTGGGTACGACTGCCGATCCTAATGTGATATGGGAGACTTTCCATGACAATGCCCTGAAGCTTGTTGAGGGTTGTGTTGGTGTTGCCAGTGTTCCCAGAAGGAGATGTTTCATCTCACAGGGCACCCTGGATATCATAGAAAGGTGTCACAGTGCACAGCTTGATGGCAACTACAGTCTGTACCGGGAACTAAGAATGACGGCTGTGAGGGCTCTGAGGGTAGAAAAGGACGTATTTGTTAGAGGAATCTGTGAGCAACTGACACACCATCTATAGTCTAATCTCCTGCTTACAGAGGAATCAAAGCATTACAAACATCTAAATCTGTTCCTTGGGGGTTCTCAGTAAGGTAGGATGATGGAACGGTCCTTATGGATGACACTGCAATTGTGACCTGATGGGCTGGCTGCATTTGAGCAGCTGTTTTAAGGATCATTTTGGCTAGGACGTTAGACATCTTTGGTTCCGCGGTTCTTGAGGCTGATACTCTAATTAGCTGTGAACCACCCAATCTCACTAAGATTTCATAGGTGGTGAACCAGCTGAAGTTATTGAAAGCTGAGGGGACCTGTGGTATCCAGGGTGAACTTCTCCAGTTTGGTGATAAGGCTGTCCTCCTTGCATTGCAAGCAATCTTTGCTTCCATTTCAGAGATGAGTGTCATCACAACTAATTTTAAAATGGGACTTGTCATCCCTACTACAGAGTAATAACACTGCCCTGTGGGACATCCTCAGACTTCACAGGAGCCCCCAGAAGTTAACGTAAATCATGGCCGGCCTGTACACTGGTACTGGGAGTGCTGTGCAGAGTGGAGGCACAACCTCTGCGTTTTTCCCAGTTGATTCTGGGGTTTGTCAGGGGTATGTTCTTGCTCCTACTCTGTTCAATGCTTGCATGGACTGGTTGTTGGGCAATGTCATGGGGTCCAGCAGCTGTGGGACATTTGTTGGTGAAGAAAGAATCACTGATCTTGACTTTGCCAACAATGCTGTGATCTTCATGGAGTCAATGGAATCTCTGATCAGGGCTCTCAAGAGACTGAATGAGTAATCTGAGTGTCTAGGCTTGTGAATCTCCTGAATAAAAGCCAAGATCCAGGTCTTAAATTACCTTTTGAGCACAGCCATCAGCAGTGTGTCTGTCTGTGGAGAGAATGTCAACCTTGTCGCGAGATTTACTTACCTAGGCAGCGAAATTCATGTCTCTGGTAAGTCTTCCTATGAAGTCAGTAGATTTGTAGTAGAATTTATAGTAGAATTGGGAGAGCGTGAGGGGTCATGAGGTCACTGGAAAGGGGTGTGTGGCGCTCCTAATATCTCTGCAAAATGATGATGGTACAAGTCTTTAGAATCTTGGTGCTTCCTGTTTTGCTATATGGCTGTGTGACATGGATGCTATCAAGTGACCTGAGACTGGACTATTTGAGGAAGCCTTGGGTACCGCTGGTTTGAATTTGTGTCAAACGTGAGGTTGCTCAGTGAGTCCCGAATGAGGCACTTTAACTGCATTTTGAGGGAGCATCAGTTATGGCATTATAGTTGTGTGGCACAATTCCCTGAAGGTAATGTGGCTCACAGGACCCTCATTGTTAAGAACCTGAGTGGCTGGATCAGGCCAAGGGGTCACCCACATAATACCTGGCTGCGTCAGACAGATGGTCATTTCCGGTGGGTCGGACTGGATCATGTGTAGTGTAGTGGGCGCGGCAACACCCTGTACCAGTGCATGTGCCCCAACCTGAAGTGACCTGACTTTACTGAATTATTTATTTACTACCAGCATGGCCAAAGACAAGACTGATAAATAAATTAACCAGGTTAAATTCCTCCTCTTCCCACATTATTATGAATGCCCCTGGATGGAAAAGTTAAAACTCATCTACAGTATATCTACCTATATCAGTAACAGAAAGTTTGAATAAAATTTGCAGGTTTATGAAGAAGGCATAAATGACAAACAGGAGGCCCATCAGTGGGGGGTTTGGTTTGGGAATTTGAGACAAAACTGATTAGTTGAAAATTCACAGACTTGGTAACTTTCACTAACTCATGCTTGGCAAATCTTGAGTTGACACTTAACCTATCAAGCACTACATCCGCCTGTGGGAGAAATAAATGGAGTACTTATGATAAGCTACACAAACATAAGGAGAAATACTACACAGTCAGGATACAATTTGAAAGCATGATTCTGAAACTGAGGGTGGGGAGGTTTGGACTGTAAATTGTCTCTAAATCCAAGAAGGAGAAAAACTCTGACTTGGATCTAATAAAAACAACTTTATTCTTTCATATTGTTGTGGTATGAAATTTTGTATATAAGTTGATAAATATTTTGTATGTCTTTATTTGTAACTTGGATATTAATGTTATATCATTGATAAGAAAAGCAATGGTTTGATGGTTAAGGACCTCCAGGGTTGGGGGAAGTGCCTAAAACCAGTTTGGTAGGTGATTGTCTGCAGGGCTCTCTCAATCAATCCCGCATGGCGGCCAACTGCCTAGCTGGCAAGCTTCATCTTAACAAATGGTATTGGGGGAGGTGTGAAACCATTGTGTCGCACCAGAATTCTATTGGTCTAAAGTTGCTTGAAACCATTAAGTATCATGACACCCTATTGGCTGTAGGGTTTGAACAGAGAACCTATAAATGTGCTTGCTTTACCCCTCCCTCTCTCTCTTATACAATCTGATGTATCTCAAACACCATGAACTGAAAAGGACAACACAATGAAGAGCACAGCTTGGCAGCCATATTGAGACAGGCATGCGGCCTGTTCTGAAGAAAGCTGACCAAAAATGATGCCTTAACTAGAGACTGTGGCACCCGGCGGGGTTTGTTGCCCGGCTGGGATGCCCAGGAGGAGCGGAGGAGGGCTTGTGCCTCCTCCAGGACACGAGGGGGCATCCTCCCTGGTTGCCTTGGGGACCACGGGTACAGAGCTTTGAAGCTCTACCCTGTAGGGGCCCGTGGTCACCTCCAGGGGGTGCCCCGATGCCTTTGGAGCCCTGGACCGCAGTACTTCCGCCACACCCGGAAGTGCTGGGGGGAAGAGGATTGGGGACACCCGGAGGACTTCCAGATGTACCGTCAGAGCTTCCGCCACACAGGGGTGTGGCTACGGAGCCCCTCAGGATGCACCTGGAGTCCTTCCGGGGTGAATAAAAGGGGCCGCTTCCCTCCAGTCGTGGGCAAGAGTCGGGTGGAAGATGACGAAGCTTGGTGGAGAGGAGTGGAGGCGGACCAGAGACTGTGAAAGGCATTGTGCGTGTGGCTAAGGACTTGAGGGGTGATTAGTGCTGCGGCACTGGGTTTGTGCTCACGATAAGTGTAAATAGTAGTTGTGAATAAACGTGTGTGGTTTAAACATCATGTCTACCTGTCTGTGTCCAGGCTGTTCCCCACAAGACATTTTACGTAACAAGGCTGTGTGCCACCTGAAACTACACACCAGCATTTATCAGGTTGTATGGTTGCCATTATTCACTTATACTTTGCTTATTTTTATTATTTATGAATATTATCAATAATACATTATTTAAAGTATAACAACTCCTACTTGTCTTTTGCTATACCTAATTGCCTGAGGTTATAAATGTAGAAGGAAAGGTGGGGAAAAGTTATATACTATAATATGTTATAAACAGTAGTAAGTCTGTAAGATTTGAGGCATTCTGACAAAGGTTACACATACAAAAGGGGAAAGCAGAGTAATACAGAACTCTACCAAATCAAAACACATATGATTTCCATATTTTTACACAATAAAAAGGTCATATGGCCCACATAGTGCTGTTAAGTGTTCAGATTAGTTACACTTTTCCTTGTCTTCTAACTTAACTAAGGATGCTCTTTATACAATGGCAGGTAAACAAAGACAAATATGTTTCCTTACATATAGTTCCTTATCATACCATCTCACAACAGAAAACAGGCACCATTGCATTTTAAAAAGTGTTTAACTAATAAAAGTATGTTAACTTATAAAAACCAATTCATAAAAAATTTAATAAAAATATCCAAACACATTGACTCAGACCTAGCTGGAGACTTAATTACATGAGTCTAGGTAAATATGAGTATATAAGTTTTCCCTTACAATAGACAATGAAAGACACTATATGACATATAACAGAAAGTGCTATACATATCTTTTACAGTATATAAACGTCTATGCGTGGAATTGTGTGTGTCTGTCCAGCCCGGAAGTGAGAGGTGGAGTCGGGGTAAGGGCTCCACCTCTGAGGGAACAGAAAACTCACTTAGCCACTAATAACACAAGCAGGGCCAGCACATTAGCAAAACGAAACCTTAGAAGAAAGAGAAAGTCGCTTAGCTGCTGACATCGGCAAAACGGTATCCTTTTTACTTTTCCTCCCACCGCTAATATACAAGCAAGGTGAGCACATCTGCAAAACAAAATCTCTGAAAAAAGACAGTCGCTTAGTCACTAATGCACAAATAATGCGAGCACGTCAGCAAAATCAAACTTCCCAGGTGAGATATGCCCAGAGTAGTTCCTTTCAATTACCTGACATCTCTACATTTCAATTTTTTTTCTGATGATTTCAATAGTTTCTAGGAACACATGCTTTTTACTGCATGGGCTTACACAGCAAGTATAGATATGAAAGGCTTTCTGTCATACACATCAATCTCATATCTGAATAATGATGTTAAGATACTCTCCAAAGTTCTAGCTAGAAGGATTGAGAAAGTGCTTCCTTCGGTAATATCACAAGACCAAATCAGATTTATTAAAGGCAGATACTTAGTTTACAATCTTCGATGCCTGCTTAATGTGATATATTTACCCATGAAGTCTAACACCACTGAGATATTATTATCATTGGATGCAGACAAAGAATTTGATTTGGTTGAATGGAACTACCTTTTTACTACATCGGACACATTTAGGTTTGGTCCGAACATATGTGCATGGATCAAACTACTGTATACCAGTCCAGAAGCTTCACTTTGTATTAACAACATTATTTAAGACTACTTCAAACTAGAACATGGTACTAGACAAGGATGCCCCCTGTCACCACTGCTATTTGCAATTGCCATTGAGCCATTGGCAGTTCACTTTCTAAATGCTTCTGAGATAAAGTTGATTATCAGAAGGACTTGAACAGAAAATATCACTATATGCAGATGATATGATACTATATACTGTATTTCAGATCCACAGAATACTGTGCCTGCAGTCCAGATAGCACTAGGAGAATTTCAAAAGATTTCTGGACTCAAAATTAATTTGAATAAAAGTGAACTCTCTGGCACACAATATTAGATTGGACACCTGTCCTTTTATCATTGCAGATCAGTTTAAATACCTAGGGGTAAACATCACAAGTAAATATAAAGCTCTTTATCAACAAAATTTTGCTTTCTGCATGGAAAAACCTAAGCAAGACTTGCATAGATGATCTACATTCCTTCTCACTTTAGCAGGAAGAATTAACATTGTCAAGATGAATATCCTTCCTAAGCTTCTTTTTCTATTTCAAAGCATCCCCATATACATTAACAAATCACTTTTAAGAAGTTAGATTCAATCATAACCTCATTTATTTGGAATTCAAAACATCCACGCATCCAAAGGGTGACCCTACAAAGACCTAAGGCAGAACTTGGCATGGTTCTACCTAACTTTCAATTTTATTACTGGGCTGCAAATATACAAGCTATAAAAACCTGGACATTGACACAAATAGATGAACACACACAGGCTTGGTCACAACAGAAATGAAATCATGCAGTACTTCTTTATATGCCTTGCTTTGTGCCCCAGTAAATACAAGTTATCATCAATACACTAACGACCCAATTGTGCTTCATTCACTCAGAATATGGAACCAATGTAGGAAGTACTTCAAGACAGAGAAGCTTTTATCTGTGGCACCTATGCATGATAGCCACTTTTTTCCATCCTCTGAAATGTACGGAGTTTTTAATGTTTGGAAAACATACAAGATTAAATCACTTAGAGCTTTGTACATAGATAATGTCTTTTCATCCTACAAATGATTACACTCCAAATATAACTTTCGATCAAGACCATTTTTCCACTATTTCCAAATTAGAAACATTTGCTAAGCAAAATCTGCCCAATTTTCCTCACCTCCCGCCTACTTCTATTCCGGAAGAAATATTGATCAGTCTTGAGGACTCATACAGTATTTCTGTAATATATGAAAAAATTTAAAGGCCCTTCCTTTCAAAGATCCCAGAGTACAGTTCGAAAAGGATCTCTTACTCAACATTTCAGAAAAGGAGTGGAAGGCAGCCACGCACAGAATTCACTCTAGCTCCATATGTGCAAAGCATACAATTATTCAACTTAAAACCTTTTATCAAGCACATCTGTCTCATTTAAAATTGATCAAAATGTTTCCAGGGTAAGATCCAACCTGCGAATGTTGCAATCGAGTTCCAGCCTCATTGGGCCATATGTTTTTGGTATGCACTAAATTAACATAATTCAGGACCAAAATCTTTAAATTCCTTTTCTGACAGCCTTGGTATCACAATCTCTCCTAATCCATTAACAGATGGGCTTAAAGTGGAGAAGGACAAACAAACTGCAATTGCCTTTATTTCACTATTGGCACATAGACTTATCTTGCTCAACTATAAGAATCCTAGCCTCTTTTAAGTCAGTGGGTAACTGATGTTATATACTATTTGAAATTGGAAAAAATTAAATTCTCACTTACGTAGAGGATCTGTTCAAAACGTTTTAAAACCTGGCAGGATTTAATGAATAACATTTTAGAATAAGCATTTATATTGGGGAAAAGGATTCTCTCCCCATTTTGTCTATTGTTAAAGTTTTACTCTGGCTGTTATCCTTGCTCTCTTTCTCATTGGTGGGGGCTAATTTGAATTTAGTTTTTCAAGTTTGACATATTTGTATGGAATGTTACTTGCTTTTAATAAATTCAATAAAATGTAAAAAAAAAAGTTTTCTCTCACAATTCCTCGCTTTTTGTTTTTTTAGAAGAACCAATTAGTATTGCAATGCTGAGCGATTATAGAAGGGCATAACGGATAAGGGGTCAGCAGGGGCAGGATTACTGGAACTACAAATGAAGTAAAGATTTCAGGTTGGTTTGAGGAATTACAATGGAATATTCAGACTCAGGGAGGGATGGATGAGATGGTGAGTTAACAAATAAGATGCAAAACAAAGAGAAAGTAGAAAACAAAAAAATCAATGCCCCACTATTGTTCTGCTATAGAACAGCAGGGAAGATTTTAAAAATTGCAATGGAATTGGGAGAAGATACAAAAAAAGTATCAACTAAATTGAATGAAGTTAATACAAAAAGCAAATGACAGCAATGGATTCAGAAACCCAACAAACAATTATAACTAACTAATCAACTGACTATTTAAAAAAGGGAGTACAAATCATAACCAAAGTATATTCATAACACATATTCCTTCTTAGATAGATTAGTATCACTAACTAACTCATGGGTACTACTGACATCCACAAATGTACTCCAAAATGACATTTCTTACCCCTCCCATATCCTTATCACCTTCTCTGACCTTTCTTTCTTCTATCAGCTGAGGTTTTGCCAATATTCCTTCACCCAACTCTAAGCTCTGTGGCCTTATGAGAATCTGGCCTTTTAAAGTCTAAAAAAATAAGCACTTCCAGTCCAGAAGCTTCTCTAATCCTTGACCCAGGACATCAAGTCAGAGCTCCATCTAGTGATATTGCAATCCCACCACACACAGATTAAAGTCTCTAGTGTTTCCTAACAAGGCTGATTCTCACAACTTATAACAAAGCGATTTAATATTTAAATATATGCTGCAGAGAACCAAATTAACTAAGTCAAGTCACAGTCAGTTTTCCAGTTTTAAATGACATAAGCAGATAAAATCCCATCTTACCAAGTGTCATTGTGAAAGCTGCCCACTGCCTGGCACTGGCTACAAAAGCCCCTCCTTCCACAGATAGATAGCGAGTGCTGACTGTTTGGGAGCGCAGACGGTTAAAGAGGGACACCTTTGAACCTGAAGAAATGCACACTGAAATAAAACAGATTTCATTCATATATTGCAGGTTTGGATCTCGCTCAGGCATCATTACAAATCCAATCATGTTTTCTGCTCTTGTCAAAAAGGTTTCTACTATTGTACATGTAGTGAATTCTACATCCAAAATGGATTGGACTTAAATGGTTTCTGGCTTCACACACACAAAACAACTAAGCTCAGAAATCTGCAATTTATAAATATTAAGACCTCATTGAATTGCACATCTCAGCCTACATCCATACTACCCACTTTCATTTAAAAATGGTGTTTTTAAACAAAAACTACTGTATCTCTGTCCTTACTCACATTTACACATCATTTACAAAAGAATCTCCATCCACACTAACTAGAAAACACATATGACTTTGGCATTTTCCTTCACTAAGCATGCATGCATCAGCAGAAAAACCCATGAAGGGATATTAACATGGCTGGCAAACAGGATATATCCAGACACTAAGATAAAAATATTTACCTTTTGCACATGTATGTAACATTCAAACTGTACAAAACACAATTTATATGTATACAGGTTAGCAACCCAACAAATGCCATGGAAAGCAACTCCTCTCTGTTCGCTATGTTAGAATATGGTCAACACTCTTCTGTGAAGGGTGACCAATTAGATGATGCAATCAGATGTTGCAATCCAATCAGATGTTGCAATGAGCAGCATCCAGTCAGGGAAGGGCTAGGTAATAAGCACAAAAAAAAAAAAATTAGAGTATTCGTTTTCTGGGGTTAAAAATGCCGGGGTAGTGTGGACAAAAAGAGACTAATGTCTGAATTTTTAAACAAAAACATAGTAGTGTGGACATAGCCTCAGTCTTAAAGGTCACTTAAAGACAAAAGAAGTATGTATAAGCAATGCTACACTGATTAATGTTTGGGGGTGAGATGCATTACTTGGTATATACCAAGGGGTGTCAAAAAAATATATTTACATCACATTCTCAGTTTTCGTGTTGGGATCTATTAATCTATCACAGAGACCACTCATTCTCACCAGGTCAAATTGGAGTCACCAATTAAACCAACAGACATGGGGAGATCATGTAAAATCTACAAACAAAACAAAACAGCTTGAGGAATTGGATCTGCTAACTACCAGTGATGTAAATTATTTAACTGATTCTGAATTAAAGAATCTGTTTAGATAGTAGTAATTATGTGTTATTTAATCAAACAAAAGAGTAAATATATATGAAGGAAGTGAAGGTTTTACTTGTCCTTTCAAGCTTATAAAATAACTAACTTTAACTCTACTAATCCAAAATTGGCCCGTCTTTCAGGCACTTTTACACCTTTAATACTCCTTATTTTTCCAACAACCAACAGCAACTCTGTGTTATTATGCCAATAAAACCTTCAGGGAATGCAGGGGGATTGCAGGTAAAGGGTGTGAGACAAATTGAATCTGCACTTACAGTCGGCATTTTTCATGGACTGCTTCTTCTGGGAGGGTTTTGAAATCACTTTAATCAGTCTACTGTAAAAAGAGCCAATTTCTTGTCCGTTGCCAAAGAAGAGCTTTAAAACCAAGCTGAAATGTTTACGTTTGTCAGAATCTGATATGTACAATGCCTTGGCACATGCAAATTTCTGAAAAGAAATTAAAAGTGTGATATTTCGGTGAGTACATGTCTTCTGTGTCATTCATTTTTATATAAAAAGATTAGAAATACATTTACTCCAACCATATAGCTTCAGGGAGACTATCTTTTATTAATTTAATTTGCCCTTACCCATTCTCTTTTTAATTTCCAGATAGGCAGGAACATTAATCCTCCTCAGATTCATTGTTTTGCTTACATGCATGGGCATGATATATCTTGGATAAATATTGCAATATTTCCAGGTGCCAAACAAAAGATTATACCATCCTATTTTAGCCATTTGTGCAGCATATGAAAGTTCAGATATTTACCTGCCTTTCCAAAAGGAAACAGTGCCTTCATTAAAGTGAACATGATAAGCTTAATTAATTACTTAAAATATAGATAATAAGAGTGCGAAGAACCCAACAAAGCTGTTAATGGTCACAAGTTGATTATAACCAACCTTAGAATCAGAAACATCTTCAAAGTTCATTTTTAATGCTTCCATCTGGCAGCTGCTTGCAATGTCCAGGCCCATGTAACCAGTGACCTGGCAAGAAGATTCACCCAGACCACTTGCTAGATGTTCAGTAAAATGAGAGGAAATGTAACATATTACCTCATATCTTAGCTTATCAGGGGAAGGTTGGAAAATTACATTCTGAAAACAAGTGCATTCATTTCACCAGCCTAAATATTCAAAACACTTGAGACATTGGTTAATACATAAGAGTGGAATAGACATGCACATGCATTCACTGAAGAGTTCCTAGTTTCAATGTCTAGCCTCATTCACAGTTGTCTCCAACCTTGGATCCATGAGGTCTGAAATATTATTTTTATTACATTACTGGTAGAATTTCAGCCTTCAAAATCAACAATTCCTACAAACATGGTTTCCCTTTATTTAGTATGCAATGCTACTGCTGTGTCTTGGCCCCAGCGTCTCAGCACCTGGATGGAGTTTGCTCATTTTCCCCTTATCTGGATTGGTTTTCCTTTAATTGCCTTAGGTTTCCTTGCATATTATATTGATTGGGTACTCTAAAGATGCACAGTATCACTTGGATTGGTGTCCTTTCCATTGCTAGAAACTTTGTTTCCTGGTATGAAGAGAATTGTCTGCAACTTAACATCAGCAAAACCAAGAAACAGGACATTGATATTTGCTGCACCAAACAGACTTTTTGTCTGGTCACTATTCAGGGAGTGGATGTAGAGGTAGTGCACTCTTACAAGCACTTGGTGGGTCCACATTAATGATAGGTTGGACTGGTCTCACAATACAGATGAACTATATAGGAACGGGCAGATCAGGGTATTTTTTTAATTGAAGACTGTGTTCTGTTAATGTGGATAGTGACATCCTTCACATCTTCTACAACTCTGTGATGGCCAGTGTGATTTATTCACTGTGGTGTGCTGGGCTAGTATCATCAATTCAAGAGAAGGCCAGCGAATCAACAGGCTAATTAAAAGGGCAAGCTCTGTTATGGGGCAAATCTGGATTCTCTAGAGGTAGTAGCAAAGGAGTCAAAACACTGAGTGCAGTTATTAACAATGCTTCACATCCTCTCTCTGACACACTAACACTGAGGACTTAAGTCAACAAATTATTCAGCAGAAGTGTGTCAAGAAACAACACTGGGGGCTGCTTTATACCAACGGCAATACACCTATATAATGCCACACTGTGACTGGGACTGCCAATTCAGAAGTTTTCTTTCTCTTTAATTTTCTTGCTTTTTAGTCATTCTGGCTGATGTTCAGACAATAGTTTGCATGAATGTATATTTATTTATCTGTTTATGGATTTATTTATTTAAAGAGCTTCAGTAAAATGCCAAATTTCAGGACAAATAAACTTCTATCAAGAACCTGCCTTTCACATACTGCTGCTTGGACAGACTCTAACCTCTCTATGCCCATATAAATGATCTTACTGAGTTGACGTCTGATCCTGCTCACAAAAAGCAGCAAACTTCAGACAGATTTGTTATCAGTTTTAGAAGTAAAAGATGGATAAAAAGATAAATGGGAGCAAGCAAATAAATGGACATAAAACAACCTAAAAAACAAAGAAATATTTACAAAATATTGCAGTAAAAACATCCCACCATTTAATTGTTCTTGCTTGAGCTTCCAGCCAATTCCACTAAGGTATACACATGGTGGAGGGCAGAAAAACCTATTAGCAGAGTGACATTTATTAGAAACAACAATATTATTAAGCACTGCATCTGATTAATTAATTTTACAAACTGATTTTCTTTAGCAGTATAAAGTCAACTTGTTTTTTACCGTTAACTAAACATTCTAATATAAGCCAACACTTGGTCAGAACTGCTGTCCTCTCAATGCTACTTTATATATACATATTGTTCGTTTAGTTACTATAAATCAGCAGTACAGAATACATGAGAATGAGCTGAAGGTGGTCACAATGTGATTAAAATTATCACAAAGTGAGGCACTCTTCCAAAAACTGTTGGATCCATAAGCATAAAATAACATTAGACATCACACTCTGAGTGTAGGTAATGTTTTACTGACATGTTTTAAATTAAAGATGTTAAGATCAAACGTATATTATGTTTAGAAATCACAGCTCCTTTTTGTGACTATGTCTGCCTTTGTCTTAGTGGAAACACTTCATCAACCGAAAACATGGTAGTTTTTCTTGAAAGACAAAAAATGTACACACCCAATTTTTTTTCAAGACCTTACCAGCATACAAAGACATGGCAAGATATCAGAAGTAAAGGTATTAACAGTAAATCAATTTGCCTCCTCATTACATGTTCTTAATAAAAATGGACGTTTTCAGAAATAGATTTACTTCATTTTAAATGTGGCACCATTAGTTTTGTGGTGTTATAGCCTTCTAATATATAATTACAATAATTATTAAATAAATTTATGTAGTACTTTTCTAACTTACTGAAAGCATTTTACATAGACAGTGGACAACCACTTCAACCACCACCAATATGTACCCTCCAACTGCATGATGAGACGGCAGCCATTTCTACACCAATGCACTCACCACACATCAGCTATTAGGTGGTGAAGGGGTGAGAGAGATAGTTAGTTAGAGACAGGGGATGATTAGGGACCAGAATGGATGAGGCTATGGTGGGCAATTTACACAGGTCATTGGGAAACACCATACTCTTTTTGAAAGGTTTTACCTCTCATCTGAAGCCAGTTTTATAGCACACTGTCCCTGTCACTGCACGGGGGCATTGGGATCCAAACACAAGCCACAGGGTAAACCAACACCCTCCACATTAACTTCACCTCTTCCAGCAGCAGCCCAAACATTTCCTAGATGGTCTCCCATCCAAGTATTGGCTAGACCCACACATGCTTAGCTTCAGGTGGATTACCTTTGGTGAAGTGCAGGTGGTATGATATGGGGTTTGGTTTGTTCTATTGACTTTAAGATAACTGGTTCTATCTATCTACCTATTGTGAATAGCGATAAGGAAGGACAGTTGACCCGACTGGGTTGGAAAGCACTGTATTACTCGGTCAGGAGGCCATAATGGATGGACAGTATAATGGAAGAAGGAACTAGGCTGGAATAGTTAATGTTTCCTATCCCAGTTGGGGCAGTTGGAGTGCAGTGAATGGACTGGGAGAGTTTATGACCCAGTAACCAGTGCCTCCCTGGTCAGCTCCCAGTTTGGACACCCACAGCGTATCATGGGACGTGTAGTCTCAAAGGGCAATCCTGAGTGTCACCAGAGAGCACTGCTGAAAGGAGCTCTCCCTATTTTGGGGAGCTTCTGTCTGACCCTGAAGTGCTTCCCATGGGCTACACCCTGACACCGGAAGCACTCCAGAGTCTTGTATAAAAGGAGTCACCTCACTTCCATTTAGGGAGTCAGAGTCATGAAGCAGAGGATGAAGCTCACCTGGATGAATGGAAGGAGAGTAAGAAAGAGAAAGAAGAAGCAATTGTGCTTGAGGGAGTGCTTAAAATATAACCTGTGTGAAACTATTTGTCAAAATAAATTATTAATTGAACCCAGGACTTGTGTAGTTGTTGTTGTGTTTGGGCTCAGATGGCTCAGTGATGCCCCCTACAGGTCACACTATCTAGTACTGTGTTGGCTCCTGCCATGTTACCATGGCTGATGGGGCCAGCTCCAGCTTCCCATAACACTAAACTGGAATAAGGAGGTTCATAAGATGGAGAAATCTTCCATAAAATGATTTGAGTCATGATGCATCAATAGGATAGACTAATAACAAAGAATCTATAATGCATACAGACATCCAACCATTAATTGTACAAAAATGCACTATCCAGCACAGGATTTCAGGCACCCAGTGGCTATATTGATACAGACAGGGCTACTAACTTACTCCGTGGCATACTCATTCACATGCCCACGTTTATTTACACTATGCCATCTTAAACTTGCTATTTAACACAGAACACATTCTTTGAAATGTGGAAAGTACCTGGAGATTCTGAGTTAAGTCACACAAATAAGTGTACAGATACTGTATATTCCATGATCTTTAACATACCTTTTTTCATTGCCATATGACTTCTGGGCCACCTTTGCATGCAGAATTAGCACTGTCTGATCTTGGCGGACCTGCAGGTATCGTCTGAGGGCATCCCGGCACACAACAGTAGTGTCCAAAATTGTCCTGGGAGTACAGAAATGTTATGGTTCAATAATATGCCAGTGTTTCAAAGGTATTATAAATCAGTTCATACATTTTTGGAATATGCACTTTTATGACTCAGTCAATAATTCAGTTCTTTTTTTCAATCACAGTCATATAACACAGTATGCATGAATGCTAGAAAAAAATGAAGGTTTCATGAAGAAACAGACAATTTTGTTCTGAAGTCCATGGTTCATAAATGCATTTCATTCAGGCTATAGATGGAGCCCTTCCCTGAAACTTTCTTGGCTTGATCATCTGTGGTCATTAATAATAATAATTTTAATAATAATTTTTTGCATTTATATAGCACTTTTCTCACTACTCAAAGCGCTTAGCAATTGCAGGTTAAGGGCCTTGCTTAAGGGCCCAACAGAGCAGAGTCCATATTGGCATTTACGGGATTCGAACCGGCAACCTTCCAATTGCCAGTGCAGATCCCTAGCCTCAGAGCCACCAATGATTCCATAGTCTGCTCAGCATATGCGTGGACCAATCTATTCATACACCTAGCTATTTTTGTTATTTAGGATGTACAGATATCTAGAACTACGAAATTTACAAAGAGTCATAAAACACAAAGGAAAACAAATTATTACTGATAGGTATTACCACAGGTAAAGGTAAGTGTTACTTTGTTTCATACCAAGACTTAAGTTCAATCTTTAACAAACCAGTAGAATCAGAGACTAGGAAACTAGGAATAACACTTACATAACTCTATCATACATTTTATCAGTCAAAAGTGGGCACTAAACAGTGAGAAGGGTTCAATTGCAGGGAATGAGAAAAGCAGGAAGAAAATCTAAAAAATTCAAAATTGTTGTGTGACTCATCCATTATCTACACTTTTGGGCAAACTACTAGGAACACAAGTACACCTGCTTATTCATGCATGTATCTAATCAGCTAATCATGTGCCAGAAGTACAATGCTAAAACTCATGCAGATACATGTCAAGAGCTTCAGTTAATGTTCACATCAAACACCAGAATGTGGAAAAAATGTGATCTCAGTAATATCAACCATGGCAAGATTGTTGGTACCAGATGTGCTGGTTTGAATATTTCTATACACTGCTGATCTCCTGGGATTTTCACACACAACAGTCTTAAGCTTTTCCCATAATGGTGTGAAAAACAGAACAAATCCAGTGAGTAGTGGTTCTGTGGACGGAAATGCCTTGTTGATAACAGAGGTCACAGGAGGATGGTCAGACTAGTTGAAGCTGTCTGAAAGGCTGTTAACTCAAATAACCACTCTGTACAATTATGGTGAGGAGAAAAGCATCTCAGAATGCACAATATGTTAAACCTTGACTCAGATGGGCTACAACAGCAGAAGACCACATCACATTCCACTCCTTTCAGCCAAGAACAAAATCTGAGTCTGCAATGGGCACAGGCTCACCAAAACTGGATAGTTAAAAGACTATAAAAACATAACCTGGGGCCTCATGTATAACGCCATGCGTAGAACTCACACTATAACATGGCATAAGCACAAAAGCGGGAATGTGCGTACGCACAGAAAAATCCAGATGCAGGAATCTGTACGTACGCAAACTTTCACATTCTTCCACTACATAAATCTCGATCAGCGTGAAAAGTAACGCATGTGCACAAGCCTTCTGTCCCGCCCCAACTCCTCCCAGAATTATGCCTCTTTGAATATGCAAATCGATATAAATAGCCTTCTGTGAAAAAACAATGGGAAAAGCATGGGGGAAAATATAAGAATTTCAGCAAATACCAAGTGGAGGCAAAGGAAAAACATACTATTTGTTGGTTTAAACAGTGGTATAATCAACAAAAGGAAGTTGATCGAGTGACAGAGTGTCGGAGAAACTCGAAAGCTCAAGTTCACAAAGTCGCACAGTGCCCGAAATAAAAAAGAAGTTGTTAGATATCAAAGTCGGTGTGAAAAGGCGACTCGTAGTGGACTGTCTGAGTGTCATATGAAAGCTTATTATGGTAGAGAGAAAAAAAATAGGCACACAGTGGGGAAAAAAGCACGAAATGTCAACTTTAATCTCGAAATTTCCACTTTAATCACGTAGTTTATTTTGTCATTAAAGTAGAACATCATAAACTTCATCTTAAAATCATTTATTTTACTAGTTTCTCAAATCCCATCGTAACTAAAGTAGGACGTTAAATGCTTTGTTCTGTAGTTGATCTTCTATGTGCTCTATGTGTGTGAATCACTACGTGCTTCCGTTCTTTCTCTTCCTCCGACAGGACACAAAATTCATTACATTCGTGATATTACAGCTCCCTGAATAATTAAAATACTGAGATATATACGTGATTATCTTTTTCATGATGATAGGAATGAAAGCATGTTATTAAACATGGGAACACGGTGGCGCAGTGATTGTTCATGTCTCACGCAAGAGGCTTGCTGAGCCATGCGCGACCTTCGATGAAATAATTTATTACGGAAGTACTGTCTCTTTCAAACATACTAACCTCCAATTCCTGTCCTTACTTTTCTTTCTCCAAATACCCAATCACCACACAATCAGCTCTGTAATATACGTTAAGCCATTTGTAAGGTTAGAACGCCGATTCTTCAAAACTTTTAAGGAACATTGAAATATCTTCGTAGTACATGTTTAATTATTCTATCCGTCTATCCTTCCAGTGTTGTGTCAGCACCAGCAATAATACAGCGCAAGGCAGGAGCTATCCGTGAACTAGCTAGCGCTGCGGCACCGTGTCCTCACATGTTTAATTATTAACAATATAGATTATTTAAATGAAGTTAAAGTTTTATCTGTATACTATAAGCAACATATTTTGCTGCATTTCATCTTATAAATGATATCGTCATCATACGCGCTTTATAAAGTGGCACAGGTTGTCCAATATTATAACTGTAGTGCAAGTTTACAGTGGGGTAATTGTACTTATAAGTACAAACAGTTCTACAAGGAGCACTTGATGGACTGATTGAGTGCGTTTATAGTTCTTGGGATGAAACTGTTTCTGAACCGCAAGGTCCGTACAGGAAAGACTTTGACGCATTTTGCCATGGCTCGGGCAGCATCTGCTTCATGCTGTATCCCGATAATTCTCTTTCCGATCAGCTGCTGCTGTGATTCCCCACTCAGATACAGTGATATAAATACTCCGAGCGGTGCAGTGAGAGTAATATGGAAGAAGATGATCTGCTGTGGCAACCCTTAACGGGAGCAGCTGAAAGAAGAAGATGCAGTGAGAGTAACAACGCTAAAGCAGTTATGGTATTTGGAATACTATGGCTATTCCCTGGACCATTATATTGCTGCAGGTTAATTACAATCAGATGCATTACACTAATAAACAATATGCAGTTAATTTCAGTGTATTTATAAAGCCGCGTCAGGAATGTGGGTCTAAGAAAGAAAGGGTGACCACACAGGAACAGTAGCACTGCTTTGACGCTGGGTGCCGCCAGTCTGCAAAACCGAGCGGAGAAATTGCGTATGCCAGGGTATGAGGTAGCGTGGAAATGTGTGTGGCAAGTTTAGGTTTTTTACATCGCGATTTGAGCGTGGAAACATTTGTACGCAACATTTCTGTGCATACGCACCGTTTATACATGAGGCCCCTGGTCTGTTGAATCAAAATTTCTGCTGAGACACACAGTATTTGCACCAACACTGTGATTCCATACATACAACCTGCCTTGTATTAACATGCCAGGCTGATGATGGTTGCATAATGGAGTGGGGAATGTTTTTTGTAACACTTTAATACCAATCAATCATCACTTGAATGCACAGCCTATTTGAGATGTGTTGCTGACCCCTTCATGGCCACTGTCTATTGGCTACTTCCAGCATAATTAATGGACCATGTCATAAAGCAAAAGTTGTCCCAAACTTTTTTCATGAATATGACAATGAGTTCAGTGTTGTTCAGTTGCCTTCCCAGTCACAGGACCAAAATCCAATAGAAAACTTTTGGGATGTGGTGGAACAGGAGAGTTGCAGCATGACAAATATGCAGATATTTCATGATGTAATCATGTTCACATGGACCAGAATCTCAAAGGAATGTTCCCACCATCTTGTGAATTCCATTCCATGAAGATTTGAAGCTGTTTTGAGAGAAAAAGGAGGCCCTACCCAGTATTAGTATAGTGGTCTAAAGAATTTGCTGGGTGAGTGTATATTTCCTTTACACATCAGCATTAGGACAGAACAAAATTCCACTGCAGCTCACACATGCTCACTTTTATTGGGTCAGTTTAAAGTTAGAAATTAACCACATCTTTAGGGTATGGATGATAAACCTAAATACTCGGAGAAAGACCCATGCCCTGGGGCTGCAAGGTAGCATGAGAAATATTGACCTTCTACACTACCATGTCACTCCATGTCTGATTCAGAATATTAGAAGAATTGGCAGGGCTTTGGGAATTCCTGCTTTTTAAAACTCAATGATAACAGATGAGCCAATAAAACAGATGCCAAACACTCATGTAGTGCTTGTGAATAGGACACACACAACTCTGCAGCAGTCACCACACTTGGAGAGGGAGAAAGCGCCTCTGTGGTGATCAACTGCCTCAATGAATGAAAACCATGTTTTGTTTTTTTGTTTGTTTTTTTTTTTACAAAGACTGGATCGTGCTGTTTCTTGACGTTGTCAAAAACTATTCAGTTAAATTCTAATGGTGACTCTTACTATTATAATTATGTCAGTAATGATGCTTACATCATAATGTTTTTTTCTCTTATTTTCTTATCGTCAAGATTGCTTCTACTTATTTTTTTAGAAAACAATTTGAAGCTGCGCAGTTTCATTAGAAAGATACGGCTGACAAAATCACTTTAATACGTTGCTTGTAGCTGCGGTGGGTTGGCACCCTGCCCGGGATTGGTCCCTGCCTTGTGCCCTGTGTTGGCTGGGTTTGGCTCCAGCAGACCCCCGTGACCCTGTGTTCGGATTCAGCGGGTTGGAAAATGGATGGATGGATGGACGTTGCGTGTAGTTTTAGTAATATTCTTATCTTATTTATTAAGACTTTAAGTTAAATATTTCACTTGTTTTATATCTTATCTGCTTGAATGCGTTGTGATTCACTTAACTGTCTGTACTGCGTACCTTGAATATTGAGGTTTTCTGATTTCAGCATATTCTTCCACCTTAATAGCTTTTCGTGTCAACAGCCCAATTAAATCTTCTCTATTAGTCTTATTAGTCCATCGAAAATCATTTGTTACTTTATCTGCACATCATCCTTGCTCGTTTGACACGTTTACGCCGCACGGAATGGTCTTTTTTATTTGTTCACTCCGTAGGCTTCTAACCTCACTACTCGCCCCCCGTCTCCCCCTTCTCTCTCTCCAATTTCAGGGGAGTGGTTTTACGTTAGTCCTTGTCTTTGTATTAAATACCTGCCCCGCACACCCCCGGACCACTTCCAGAGTCACTTTAAACATAGCTTAATACTGACAACGTTACAAGTGACCCATTGACTTCGTGTGCGTGTGTCTACTCATTTCCTATTGTTTTATTCATTTTATCATTATTATAATCACCATCATCACTTTTTTGGCGACAAAGGAACTTTGCATCTTGCTGGCATCACTGTAGTGGATATTCCGCCTCCTCCTGTTGGATACCATAGCCCGTGCTTACACTCGCACACACACCCAGTAACGATACTGAATCCCAAGCAATACCGAACCTGTACCAGCAGCTGATCGGCGGTTCTCCGTGGGGCTCCAGGTGAGTGTGGGGTTCGGAAGGGGTCCTCGGGATCGCCGGTGTAAAGTCTTCAAAGTTGTCTGTGCTGTTCGATGCTGCGGGAGGGAAACACAAAAGCCCACATAAGCTAAAAAAGTTAAACAGATACACTGTGTGCTGTTGTCCTTTCGAGCGTTTTTATTTAACAAGGATATGCAGCATACTTTTTTATCCTAACAACATGAACACATCCTTCAGCCTAGTCCAGTTTCAGGGTGGCGGGGAGCCGGACCCTGTACCGGCAAGGGCAAGGCAGAAGCCGGTCTTGAACTGGGTGTACTAATGCAACAAGCATAGGAATTTTATCAACTCACCGCGACAGACGCGATGCGATATACAATAAACGCAGAGCGTACATCGGAGTGTCTTCGTCGTCTGAAATGTTTGCCACAATGAGCTACTTGAAGTGACATCTTAGAAAAACGTAACACGTGAAAATATCAGGCTCGACGGTTTGATTATTTTAAAAGTGCTGCCTTGAATTAATTTATTTAGATTTGTATTCGTTTCTCTCCTGTATGTGGACTGCATTGAATCACGCTGAGGATGTCGTTTCATTTTTATTTTATTTTTCGTCATTTATAGATACCTATGTTCCCCTGTAATGAATAGGTGGTAAATACAAGTCATTTACACACGGAATATTTCATTTTTCCTAAATTTGGAATTCGTTAAAAATGATACACAATGTATATTTTTAAATCTTTTAAAATACTTGTATGGGCATGTCTTCAGCACTTGGTCAAATTACTTATCATAAACAGATATGAGAGGCGCTATATTAGATAGCGAGATACTTGTATTGTTTTATATGCATTAATTGTATTTTTTTTTCTAGAGTACTAAATCTTCTTTCATATTATTATTTACAAGTAACATTTCTTTCCCAAAAGAATTGCCTGGCAGACACTTCAACAACCTTTAGCTAAATTAAATTAGGCAGTAATAACCCATGTGGAACTGGCTGACAAAACAAATTAAAATATACTTTTTCTAATTGGCCTGGGAGGTTTGAAGCCGCCGAGAAAAGCCATTCAGAGCTAAAACTGTTGAGTCAAAGCCTAAGTATCTGAAAAGGGACCTGCTGTCAGAGGGGAATATAAATCAGTAATGGTGGGAATACAGTAGCTGTCAGCTAACATTATGAGAAATAAATGCATATTCACATAAGGGTTTAATAGTTATAAATATATGTAAAAGGTTGTTTAACTCATGATAGACAAGATTATAACTATTATATTTGAAATTTGTTTAAATAATGTGTTTAAACATGTTACATGTTCTTGATTATGAAATATGAAAATATTGAACTTGTTTATTGAGTGGAAAGAGTAGAAATGACAAACGTATTATCAGACAGGTTATTCTGAATCTTTCAATTCTTGGACATTGTTGCTTCAGAGTCCATGAATAGCGAGGACTGAAAGATTGCTCAAAGCGCAAAGTGAAGGAGTTTTCATTAACATGAAACAAAGCAGCATCATTTCTTAAACTGTGTGCCTTATTGATTGATGATAGGATGAACTTTCCCTAAGTAAGAATTTGATTTAATGAGTACAAAAATGTAATTTAATGAATTAAAGTTTATTAACTAACATATGTAAGAGAAGAATGTGCATTTATATTTTTTGTGTTCAATAATCAAGTTTGTTTTTTCACCTTTTTGTCAAGGGTCACTGGCAGTACTTAACTGTGTCTATGCTTTTGGCTATATGATGGGCAGCCTACCACTTGCTGAATCTCACCAAAATAGCACTCATTCCTTGAACCTGGGCTTTTATTTTTAATACAGCAATCTCCCATCAAACCTGATACAATATCAGATAAAGCATAAATGAAAAAACAATTTAATGTTATCCATCCATCCATTTTCCATCCCACTGAATCCGAACACAGGGTCATGGGAGCCAATCCCAGCCAACACAGGGCACAAGGCAGGAACCAATCCCGGGCAGGGTGCCAACCCACCGCAGGACACACACAAACACCAAGCACACACTAGGGCCAATTTAGAATCACCAGTCCACCTAACCTGCATGTCTTTGGACTGTGGGAGGAAACCAGAGTACCTGGAGGAAACCCACACAGACACGGGGAGAACATGCAAACTCCAAAAAGGGTGGACCCGGGAAGCGAACCCAGGTCTCCTAACTGCGAGGCAGCAGCACTACCCACTGCACCACCATGTCGCCCAATTTAATGTTATACCAGATTAAAATTTTCAGAAATTTCACATGTAACCTGTTTGTATGAGTAAATTTCAGCATTGCAATATACAACTTCAGTTTCAAATAATCATATTAAATTATAAGAAAAGAAATAAGTGCACAGCTATATTTTTGAACAGTTATGAAACTTTCTTTGAAGAATTTCTCTCTTTTACAGTGCATTGATTATGCTTTCTTTCTAGATCAGCCAGCTTTGGTGGAGGTTCGGTAATGGGACTTGGGCTGGAGTAGGGTTGTAAGAAAAGTCACAATTAGGATATAATGATATTTTAATTTGTTGCACCTCTCTGAAACAACAGTAGCCATTCGAACATGTGTTTTCAATCTATTTACATGGAATCCCAAGTTCCAGATTTCATCTGCTGCCCTTAAATGGTTTTGTTCACAGGTGAATCAGGCCACCTGGTTTTCAATATCTCAATAATATAACCCATAGTCAAACTGCATTTCATCTTATTATCTATTATGTTTCTGTTATACACTGGAAATCTCCAAAATACTATATGGCCTTTCTAGCAAAAAAAAAAGTTTCCCAGGTCTAATACCTAGTAATTTATTTTAAAAATCAACATATTTCATTTTAATCATCCATCCAATTAAAAAGTAACATGTTTAATTCTAATTATCCATTGGTTTTCTGAAATTATTAACAAGTAAACGTCTTTTATTCTAATCATCCATCAATTGTTTGAATATGGCCTTTCATAGGACAGTTTTACAGGAGCCTAGAGGCTAACTCTGGCAGCACCCAAACCCTATGTACGCTCTCGAGCTCAAGCTTTTGTAGTGGTCTCATTCTAGCCCTCTTGCTCCACTGTATGGGATACCAATCCATTGCAGGGCATACTCAATCATAAAAAATCCACTTAGAGCTTCCAAATTAACTGAAGTTTCCCCTCATTGTGATGTGCCTGTCTGCACACAGTCATATAACAGTGGAATTCACAGTTTCTTTCTCAATCCTTTAGAATATATAAACTGAGGGTCAAGTTGAATATACTATGTCTGTCATATGTACTTACTGATAGTATTGTGACATTTTTACACAAAAATGGCAGATTATGAGTTATCTAATATTGAGATACCAGTAAAATCAATGTGCGCAATCAACACATTTGTCGGAGATTATATACTGTATATGTAACAATTACCAAAAACAGCCAGTGTATATTTCAAACAAGTAACTGAAACAGATTTGTCACAAAACCAAAAAAAAAAAACAAAACATTACATTTGAACTATTGAGATCTCAGGCTTCTCAGTGTGTTTTGAGGTCATAATAGTGCAATGACAGTTATATACAAATATATATATAAATTAATATTAACATTTGAAGCTAGATAATAACAGGCAACTGAGTCTCAAAAATGGTTCAGTCATTAACATCCAATAAAGTCTCCTTTGGCCAATGGGGTTTGGAATATGCTTTCCTTCTTCTGGGCCAGTTAGACAAACATTCTCTAAAAACACTAAATAATTTAAGCACCTTGTTGACACTATTATATACAGATTTAAATTACAGCCGATACCTATTATAGAGGTGTGTAATGGAACAGGGAAATCAATAAACAGAGTAGAAAAATTGATTCTGCTTTATTTCAGTTTCATATGTTCATTTTTAATTTTATGTAATGGTTACTTTGTTATTTTTTTGTGCTTATTTTGTATGTTTTGTGCTTTGGGGTATCCCAATTGCTCCAGATTTAATTCTATGTACTTCATGAAAACATTTAGGGTTGGCACAGCCTATATTAATGCTGCCTTATGGCTTTAGATTTCTGAGTTTGAATCCCAGTCCAGACACAACATGCGTGTCCTTCAAGTTTGTGGATGACTTAGTTTGACTGATGTGCCCTGTGATGCTATGATGCCCCATCCAGAGTTGGTTCCTACCTTATACCCAGTGCTGCTGGAATAGGCTTTCGGCTCTGCAACCTGAAAACGTGAGTTAAAAATAGATACATTGTGCCTTTAACATATTTAATAAAAAAAAAAATCATCTTACCTAACATGGGCATCTTTGTGAGTAGAAGAACTTACACAGAAAACAAACAGAACACTAAATCATGAACCACTGTATTAGTAATAAATAATAATGTAATACAAACAGCATAAATTAGATGACAGGGTTGTCTTTTCTTAGTAAATCTCTCTGATGTTTTAGGCAAAAAGAAAATCTTTTGCATCAATAAAGCCTCTTTGGATCAGTATTTCTTTCCTTATGAGTCAGGGCAGAACAGAATCCTTTGATGTCTTGAACTCTCAATTTGCACTAATTTAGCAAATGCAGCCAAAACTGAATTAAAAATGAACTGCAGGGTAGGAATTAATGAGTTATCCATTATTCTGGCAAAGTTAGCCCCAGTGTGATGTTTGATTGACATGGAAAGTATCATTAGATGAAACAAGCATTTTAAGATCAACCAACTGAAACAAAGAGGATAACGATAAGTCATATCAGACGATTAAACCATTTAGTCTGCATTTAGGGATTAGGTGTGTAGTGATGACCTGGCTTTCAAGAAATATGAAAGCATTTTGGTTGTATTTTAATCTAATTTAGCTTTTTTGTCTTTTGAGAAACCATTAGAAATTATACTTATTCAGATAAAACCTACATATCAAGATGGAAAGAAAGCATGCTACTTACTACAAGTCCTGTCTCCCTCTTTATCCTGGTGGTCCATAATCTGGTCAGACATGCCATGTACTTTGTAGTCCATAGATTAAGTAGAATGGGCCGTCTTTTTAAAATCAGATTAGTGTTTCTCTTCCCCCTGAAACTTGAATTCTTGTGTCTAACATTCTCAGTTATTGGTTCTTCACTGGCACCTGAACAGCATTATTCCCGAAACCCAGGGCGACTTCTTTCTCTGAGTTGCTGTTGGTAACTGTTGTATGCATCTGGTGACAAGCTAGTCTTTGGCACTGTTATGCATGAGGAATGTTTGCTTTGCTGGCTTTCACCTGCTTCACAGATGTGTAATTCTCAACCCTCACCTCCAAAAACAAACAGGGTGAAGATAAGGTGGATGGGCAGACAAGTCTAAAAGACAAGCATACTGTAGGAGTCATTTGAATGTGCTTGTAATGCAAACACTTACAGAAGGTGGGCAAAATCTTTAAATAAGTGCATTATATAGTGTTAACATGTTTGCCTACTTTTAAAACCACAACATTTAAGGCAGTCTTTGAGTGTGCCAGGTCAGGTTTGAGACTGCAGGGCAGAGGGAATGTCACAAGACAGGCGTATGACCTCTGATAATAAGAAAGTATTAGGCTGTGGTGTCAGTGGCAACCCTGATATACATTGACAAGGATTGAATAACTGTGGGTAAACTACTGCTATGAGACTTCAGCACCCACAACCACTTGAGGGAGCTCTAAGAAGATGGCTTCAGTATTTTCAGAACAGGTCACTGACCCTATCAGTAGTCCTAACCTGGAGTATAAAGCCACTTCATCCTTAATGGCCAGGTGAGCTTTGAGTTGGGAAGTCAGTCAAGACAGGATATGGAGTGGCCAAAGATGGAGGAGGGCTTGGGCAATTTGGGATTGAATAGGTGAGACATAGTATCTGTCCTGTTCAGCTAGACCTAAAGAGACAGGATGTGTTTACTTTTTCTCCTTGTTTATTTTTGTCTTGTCCTGTGGCTGTAGATTTTCATTCTAACCCTTTTCTTAGTGGCCAGTTTTTGCTACCAATTAACTCTCCAAATTATATTATGTAATATCATCTACTGTTGAAGTCTGCTCTGTGCTTGTAATATTTCTATTGCACTATTATACTGTATTGAGGATTACTTGTGTTCTATTCTGTGTATTGTATTGTATTTACCCCCTTTTTTGACACCCACTGCATGCCCAACCTACCTGGAAAGCAGTCTCTCTTTGAACTTCCTTTCCCAAGGTTTCTTCCATTTTTTTCTCTACAAGAGTTTTTTTGGGAATTTTTCCTTGTCTTCTTAGAGAGTCAAGGCTGGGGGGCTATCAAAAGGCAGGGCCTATTAAGCCCATTGCAGCACTTCTTGTGTGATTTTGGGTTATACAAAAATAACTTGTATTGTATTGTATTGCATTGTATTTGCCTTAATTTTAATTGACTTGCTATTTAAGATTCAGACCCCTTAACTGTTTCTTGTTTCCTTAATTATCAGCTAAACAATAATGAGATTCAGAATTAGCCAACGCGTGACCAGCAACCTGTGTCCGTCATAAAATATCTGAAAATAAAGAAGGATGAAGGTCTCAGTAATGTTGATCCATTCAGGTCCACAAAACATTGTATGGTGTTCTTAGAAAAAAGAAAATCAACAGTTTTGGAAATGTCTGCTGTGGCAGAATGAGAGCAACAACAGGCCATGGAATTAAACAACTGGTTTAATTGACAAGAACAATCAACTTTTACTTAACAAATTGGTTGGAGTTTGATGCCCCAAGTAAGCTGGTCATCTGTTAGCTCACTTCACACCTCATTTTAGTTTGGATGATGTTTAAGAAAAAAAGTAAGCAGTTCAAAGGTCAAAAATCGGTCACTAATTAAGAAAAGAGTTAGATTGAAAATCTGCAGCCACAGCAGTGTTCATAACCAGAGTTGGAGATCCCTGCGTTACATTATCTTTTCTGCTGTTCTTCTTCAAACAAATAATTATTGTTGGATATATACCCTTAATACATTAAAAAGATGTGACATAATTTCTTACTTTAATGTTGACTACATGCAGTAGACATGTTCAACGAAGTCAGTTGTAGACATAGGTAATCAGTATGTGCTTTCTTTTCTGTTGGCTCATCTAGACATATTAGTTTTAGATTCTTGTGGCATTAGGATAAGTATGTGTCCTTATGGCCATCTTCCTGAAACCAACAATGTGTTAAGTGTCTTTATTCATTTAAATCATTAATGTTCGATTTAGGTCAAATAAGTTGGTACTTACAAAGTACACATCCACTTTAAACTTATTAGAAGTACATAATAATTGTTTTTCTTAATTAAAGTATAAAGGCTATAGTTTGTTTAAAAGCACAAATATGAATCTTATACTAAGAGGGAAGCCTTTAAGGTAGCCCTCCACACCCCAGAGTATTGCTGAGGAGGCCAAAAGTAAACAAAAAAAACTGCTCTTATTAAAAAAGACACACGAGTATTAAATAAATAGGACAACACATGGAATCAAGCCGTTTCTGTGGTGATATGCAGCTCTACCTTTTATGTAGTTATACCAGATTAGAACTTCCTCTAGTAAACTTTACTGTACTGTACCCTTAAAGGTCTGAGTCTCTTCTCCCAAGACATTGCTTGCTTCACCCATTAAAAGGACGTTGTATACAGGTGGCCAGGAGGTATAATGCTGAGTTCATGTGCTCTTGGACTATTCAGAACCTCAAGATGTGACTTCTCAGTTTCCCACTTCAATGCATTCACATGGGTTTCCGGTTGGACTGTTCCTAAAAATGTGAGTTCACTATTGATTTGTTAATTGGTGTGCCAAAAAAACATAAGATAATTGCCATTTTTTGTGGACATAAAGAGCAAAATAAACATTTTGAATATGTATCACTTCACTCGAAATGTATTTCAACTGAAAAGTGGCATTTCTGGCTGACAAGGTTATAAGTTTTGTTTTAAACAATTGACTAAGATGAATGTTCAGTGTTAAGATACAACTTGGACAATTCAGATATCTTTATTTTGTCTGATTGTTTGAGTTGTAATTTCCGAGTTCATCAAGCATTTATATGGTATTTACAACTCAACAACTCAGATTTACCATCTGTCCTAGAGAATGTGAATGCAAAATGACAGCCTTTTACATCTCCCTGCCATCTCTCTTTTCATAGAGGGTTATATGTTAAATGTTATATTATATGTTAAATGAGGGTTATATGTTAAATCCCTGTCATCTCTGGGTCACCTGACCTCTAGCTTCTTTGGGGAATACTGCATATGTCTGCCTAGAATGCATCTTCCTCTCTCTCTCCCTTTATGGGTGCCCACCCTGCTACCCCACTTGGATAACCTGCACACATACATGTCTTCACCTGCTGCTTTGGTAGAACTTTTTCTCAATCCTGAGTGCTTTTGTTGGGCTTCCTACATCCTGTGTCAGCCTGTTCGTGCTTTTCCCCTTTGTAGCCTCTTGCTTGCTTTATACACATCCGTTATTAGTAGTAATTATTTTTCAGCATTCTGAGAAGTTTTTAAATATAAAAGGGTAAAGGAGAACTTATCAAGTATAATAATTCCAAGTACAGAATAGGGCAAGTGCCACTTTGCAGAAAATGCAAGCCCTTGTTTGAACAATATCTTCTTGTTTACCAAACTGAGGCCTATGACCCCTGCTACAGTCCATATGCTCCTCTCACCTTTCTATGGAAGATGCATATTTTTAACTATCCTACATATAAAGGATATACCTTCAAGTAATCCACCTGCTACAACAATGTCTGTGTGATACATGATGGTGGCAATTTTAAGTTTTACACAAAAAGCAATGTGTAAGAGCTTCTCTTATCAGTTTGATGGAAAAAGGTTGGAAGTCCACATATTTATAGGCTCCCTCCCATGTGAAGAGAGGAACTGCCTGCAGCCACCCTGTGAGTGAGTATATTCAGCACTGCTTATTGCTTATAGGTAAAGTAGGTAATATGGCTTTTTTTACAAAGTAAACAGATGAAGCAATGTCAAAATAAACTAATCCCTACCAAACTGCTGACATTCATGGGATGATTCTGAATATCTCTTGAAATGTTTATCTGCCAATATGTCTGTGTACCAGTAATTAATAAAACTGAAAAAAGTATTCAAAAGAATCCTGACGGTACCTAATCATCCACTCCATCACCCAGACTTTCTTTTAACTCTTTGAGGGATATATTTTTTTCCTTTTTGGCCCAAGACTGAATATTTTTTCCAAAGAAAACATTTTTTTTATGAAAAGCACACAAAGCAATGGTTTCACACATAAATCCACATAAAATATTTATTAATGAAAAATGTCACTGTGTTTTATGTTCTATGAACCTCTACACTATGTGAATTCACATACTTATATAGCTTAGTCCTACAAGGTACAGTAATGTTCAAGCAGCCATTGGCGTGTATTGCCACATTACACTGCTTATAGTATGTGTTACACTGGTACCACTATTTCAAACATCTGTTGCTGCATGCTGTGGCCACTGCTACCACCTGTTCCAACAGCTTGGCAACCAGCAGGAATGTGTAGCTGACCAGCTACTAAGCTGTTTTCACGCAGCTGCCACCGTCAACAGCTGGCTGTCTTTGCACAGTATGTGTTACACTGGTGCAGCTATTTCAGGCATCTGTTGCTGCATGCTGTGGCCATTGTCACTGCCATTTCACTGTCTCTTTGTAACTCACGCACCCGCAAGGATTTTAGGTCAAACCAACAGAGCTAACTTTCCTTCTAGTAAAGGGAGTTAAACTTTAATATAATGATGAGTTTTGATGATGTTTACAGCTGATTCCTGCCCTCTACCCTGGATGTTGAGAAAAGTCAACATTCATCTTCATCCCCTTGTGTCGGCAGCCAGGGTCTTTGTTTTGACTACATGACTCTGTATTTTGTTTTAGATTACAGCAGCCCTTTGTGTAAAGAAGGTCTTGATTACAAAGGTATGATTAATTCATGATTCACTGTTTAAGGAAGAGTTCTGTTAGAGTACTATGAGGTCTTTGTCAAAACATAACAATCTTTTCTTGAGGTTAAATTAACTTAGCTAGCCTGAGTAAGACAGGCTATTTAACCTACTGAGGTGCTTCTGCGCAAAGCCTGTATTGCAGCTAAGTCTTCAGTTGTAGTGTGGGATGCATAATTGCAGAATACATACAGTCTCTGTGGTTTCACTGCTGGACAACAACCCTGTTGTTGAAACCATATGGAAGAGTGCCAAAGGGAATAGACTGCAAGACAGATTTAAGTCAGGAAATGGACAGAATGAGGTGCTTTGAAGCTGAAATTTTGAATAGAGAAGTCTTTTTAATTCCTGTTTTTGACAATATTACTTATAGCATCTGTCCTTTACAATGTGAATGTATTTCCTTTAAGATGGCTGAGATGATGTTTAATGCTGCTGTATCCTTTTAAAGATTCAAATCACATAATGTCTTTGCGTATTTATGATACACTCACATTCTATGCAAAAACTTGGAGATTTTCAGATGAACAAACATTCCAAGTGGTAAATCTCAGTGAGACAATTCAGAGGTTTCCTAAATGTGCAGAGCTCTGATATAACACTGACCTATCACCTCAGTAAACAGTAATTAGCTTAGCCAACTGTGATTTGTGATTGGTCATATTTGGTGCAATGTGCTACCCACTTAATGTATTTGATTTTATTTTTATTTTTATAAATGAATTAGAACTACAGTAATGTTTAATTGCATTTTTTTGCAAACTGAGCAATAAATTTACCTTTTAGTTTTCCAAAAACATGACCAAAGATGCACGAGAACAGAATGAAATTAGAAGTTTTGACATTGTAAACAGTAAGTCTGAAAATCTCCATAGGATGTAATTGCAGGATCAGTAATAAAAATGAGACTATGAAGAGAAAAGTTGATATCATGAAAGAGTGCCAATAAGACATGTAAAATAAACATAGGGATAAAAATGTTAGAACAATAAATTGATTAGAGAATAGTATAAATGATGATAACTACATATCCAACCTGATATACTTCCACAATTTCTAATGCGTGTATTATATGTACGGTTACATTATTATTATGCACCCATCTCCTGAACAGTAACATGTGTCCACTGCTTATGATTCTGCTGTGTTCAACAGACAGGTCTTCAATCTAATGATGGGAATTGCCAGAATCCTCATAATATGATATCCAGTATATACAGAAATACATTAAGCACTGCAGTTTAACTCTGGTATAGTTTCCAAATCACTGACTTTCTTTTCACTGAAGTTAAAGTTGAAATCATATTATCCGTATAGACAAAAATGTCAATGTCAATAAATCAGAGAAACCTTTGACTCACTCCACCCTTCTTAAACTTTTCAATAGATGACATCTCATTGGTCTACACAAAAAGATCTGTAATTGTTCAGTTACAGTACGTAACACACACTTTGGCCTATAATCTGACCAGTGCGTCCTTGTGAGTTTAGCCCACACCTCAATTACTAACATCCTAGCAACTGTTATCTTCACTCTACTGTATAAAAAGATGGGTGATAAAGTTTATGAACTTTTCAGTGTTGGTTATGGAAGAAATCAGGAGATATCAGCATTAACCACTGTGCCACCAAGCTACCTCTCACACCACCAAATACTGCAGAATGATAACATTTCAATGATTTCTAAATGATCTTGTCTGTATGAAGAATATTATTTACATTTTAAGAAGTCTAAAAGGCTGATGGATATGTATTTTTCAAAAAAACATTCTACATTTAATGCTCTGATAAAGGGCTTCAGACAGATTTCACATTTTAGTCAACCCTTCTTTATCCAATTAAACAACCAAATGCTTCAGACTGTAATGAGTTAAATTCAATTGAGAACAGACCTTTCCCTGGAAGACCACACAGAGAGACATCTCAAGAATACAATTCACCACAAACATTATTAGAGTATTAACAGTGTTGAATGTGTGCAGGCAAAATAGTATGTAGCAACAACACTGTGAACTCTGCAAATGGCAGTTATGCTACTCATACTTAGTCTCCAAAGGACTTTTTTAATCTTCACTCAATTTAGTCATTTGTCTTAGTGCTTGAGAGCATTAATCCATTAAGTGTCTGCACTTATCAATATTAAAAACCACAGTGGTGCATTAAGTAAGACGCTCAAGGAAACCATGGAGTTTCATCAGTGTGACATTTGGGCAAATCCTTTGAATCAGAGAAATAAGCTTGTAATGTGTGTAATATAATAACAACATTTTTATTGTCATGTCTAAAGTCAGGGCTCCTCCCTTGGCTGGGATTCAAATTCATGTTTGATCTATCTTTTGTTTATTTTTGACTCTTTTTTATGTTGATTTATGCATCTTTCTTTATTTTTGATTTTGCCTCTGTTTACATGGTCCCTGTGCTATGTTTCATGGTCCTCCAAGAGGCTGGCCACCCAGAGGGTCTCCCACAATTCCCAGCTTTTCATTTCAAAGATGTCCTGTGTCAGCCTGTTCGTGCTTTTCCCCTTTGTCGCCTCTTGCTTGTTTTATACACATCCGTTATTAGTAGTAATTATTTTTCAGCATTCTGAGAAGCTTTTAAATATAAAAGGGTAAAGGAGAACTTATCAAGTATAATAATTCCAAGTACAGAATAGGGCAAGTGCCACTTTGCAGAAAATGCAAGCCCTTGTTTGAACAATATCTTCTTGTATACCAAACTGAGGCCCATGACCCCTGCTACAGTCCATATGCTCCTCTCACCTTTCTATGGAAGATGCATATTTTTAACTATCCTACATATAAAGGATATACCTTCAAGTAATCCACCTGCTGCAACCATGTCTGTGTGATACATGATGGTGGCACTTTTAAGTTTTACACAAAAAGCAATGTGTAAGAGCTTCTCTTATCAGTTTGATGGAAAAAGGTTGGAAGTCCACAAATTTATAGGCTCCCTCCCATGTGAAGAGAGGAACTGCCTGCAGCCACCCTGTGAGTGAGTATAATAAAGTTGTATATGTGCAAAGACCAACAGCACAAGGACTTTCTTTGTGCTTAAAATACTGAGGAAGGTTTCTAGTTTCAATGTGAAAATCTTAAAACGAAGATCAAATTAATGCACAAAAGTTTTCTAGAAAGACTGAGCTAAAGCAACTACATAAGGATTTTTTTTCTTGTGTAGCCAAATGAACTCTTCTGATCTTGTAATATGAAAAGACACACTGGTCTGATGGTCTGCAACACGGCTGAACCTCAGATGGAATCTATTAGATGTTATTGGAATAAAAGAACAGAAAGGCCTTTGACATTTTGATACATACTGCATGTGAACTAATTGCCCATGGACACAAAGGAGTATTCTGTGCTGAGCTCTAAGAAAAGAACTAAGTGTGAATTTCCCCACCTCATTGTGTCCTTAAAGGTAGATGAAACAGTCTGTAGTCTCTATTAAGCCAGCGATCACTCGTTTTAGCTGCTCATTTCCAGATAGATCGTGAGCAGTTCTGCTTGACTTCATCATTCATAATATGGGTGTTATAATGGAAATATAAGGTCTACAGTAATTTATAGGAATTACATTTATTTGAGTTTTTTTTAATGGAAAATTTGCCATATATACTTTGAGGCCTTTACATTAAAAAAGAAATTTGTTAAAAATAAGTAGTAAGTGTCACGAGTCTAACAGATCTAAACTTACTAATACAGAAATAGTCTTTGATTCTAGATGCTTATTTTATAGCAACCATTTAATAAAGTACTTTAGAAAGCAAACATGACTGCAATTCATAGAAATGTTTAATCATGAACATTTATTGTAAAGTTTTAGTGCTGCCAGTTGCAGCATAGGTTGATGATGCATTGTCTCACAGGTACAATGAGTATGGAACGGAAAGAGCAGCGACAGAAATTAAAATTAATTTAAAAAAATAAGTTAAGGGTAGTGGTTTATTTATCCATTGCCTTGAATCTAAGATTTTGGTAAAATTTTTAAGTGAAGTTTAGATGTAATCAATTATTCTGTGCTTTTGTGATATCCTCTGCAGAGACTCTGCAAGCATCTAAAAATCCTGACTCTGCATTCATGATGAAGGCAGTCTTGACCAGTGGGTGTTTCCTGCTCATCCTCATGACTAGTCTGACAGCCATTAATGGTAAGGATCATTTGTGAAAATAAAATATTTATATATATCCTGCTGCATGATCAATACAAACACACATGCACACGCACACACACACACAAGGGCCAATTTAGCATCACCAATCCACCTAACCTGCATGTCTTTGGTGTCTGGAAAGAAAATGAAGCACTCAAAGGAAACCCACACAGACATGGGGAGAACATGCATACTCTACGCAGGGAGGACCTAGGATAAGAATCCCAGCTTCCATATTGTGAGGCTGCAACATTACCACTGTGCTGCACAAATTATGATAGAAATGTATTATGAATGTTATTATAATATAAGTTATTTTGTAATTGTAAATTGGCTCTGTATCAGAAGTGCTCCTTCCAACAGTAGTTTCCAGCTTTCGCTCAGCACTGCCAGGACAGGCTTAGATAAACCAAGACCTTGAACTGAATAACTTTTTTTGAAAACAGATTTAAGGAAAGATTAATAATAATAATAATCTGCATATGTAAAATGCTAAGGTCTTTTCATCAGTTAACGGGTTACTCGTGTACGACTAAGACTAGAACTTTGATCTTGGTTTTAATTGAAAGCTTATTCTGTGATATCTTTTGAAAATTTTAAAAAAATAGGTAGCAGCTACTTTGGCAAAATGACCTGTGATTTTGTGTGTATTACGGCAAAGTGATTACAGAAGCACGTGACATAGCAGAAAGAGAAAAAAAAGAGCAGCAACATCATCTGTCAAGCAAATCACAGAACTCGTGATCGTGATGAAGAACACCATAATATAAACTTCAGACAACAAAATTAATTTATATGTGCCTGCAGTTTTACTATAATTGAGAACTTTTCATTTTTTTATTTTTTAATGCATATGCAATAAATTCAGAAAAATGCTGTGTGTAAACTGTCACTGTAAATTTTTGAATTTGTGCCAGTGATCTATCAGTTGTGGTTCCTTACTATCTAGGCTGCCATGTGCTTTTACTCTGCAGCATCTTGATTTATAGAAGAACAGGTTTTCACTTATTATTATCCCTGGTTTGCCCCCTGCTCACTTTGCTTAGTAATAATTTCCATTTGTTTGTGCTAATGCGATCTTTACTATCATTTTTTTAGTACTTTCATTATCTCTAACCTGCTCTGCATGTGTATCACGCCATTTTTGAATTCTTTACGACTTTCTACTTTGTCATCTACTCTTTGTATTTATTTTCCGGCCCCGGGCGTGGTTAAATCTTTTGGCACAAAGTCTTGTGACATGAAAATGTCTCTCTGAGAAAGTCACGTCTCATCTTGTCGGCAACTTACTTATTGCTGAGTAACTATTGGTGTGAAGATTTAACTGCACATTGTCAACAGTAATTCGATATTCCATTTATATTAAGTGAAGTGATTTAGGGTTTTTAGTCCCACCAGCAGTCACTCTATTTATTATTATTTTCTTCATAAATTAAGATCAAGTGTTTTATTGAAAAATGTGACTCCAATAACATTCTTTGTCACACACACACTCACAATGTTTAATTAATCTCCTTAACTGTACTCAATCCTACACAGACTGATATAAAACCCTTGAAATACGTAAGTGCACTTGTCACTAATTATGACTGTAAAACATTACATATTTTTTGTCTCATTACAGCTCAGAAATGTAAGACAGGTCCTCTTGATCTGGTCTTCATCATTGATAGCTCCAGGAGTGTACGGCCATTTGAATTTGAAACGATGAGAAAGTTCATGATTGATATCATCCATGCTGTGGACGTTGGGCATGAAGCAGCTCGAATAGGAGTCGTCCAGTATTCCAGTCAAGTCCAAAATATATTCTCACTGAAGAGTTACACCAAGAAGGCTGACATGGTGAAAGCTATTAATGAGATTATTCCCTTAGCCCAAGGAACAATGACAGGGCTTGCTATCCAGTATGCCATGAATGTGGCCTTTACTGCCCAAGAGGGTGCTCGTCCCAACATTCCAAAGGTTGCAGTGATTGTGACTGATGGACGGCCACAGGATCGTGTAGCAGAAGTCTCTACTCAAGCACGAGGAATGGGCATTGAAATTTATGCTGTGGGTGTACAAAGGGCTGATATGAACTCCCTGAGGGCCATGGCATCTCCTCCTCTGGAAGATCATGTTTTTCTCGTTGAATCCTTTGATCTCATTCAGCAGTTTGGAAAACAGTTCCAAGACAAACTCTGTGGTAAGCCACAAAACAAATAGGAGAAAGTCAAGTACTGTTTACTAATCTTGGCAAGTGCAGTGATTCATGGTTATTAGTCCTGGCTGGAAAGATCAAGAGAAGCAGAGAGTAACTATATCTCTGCTTGATAAGATTAATTTATTTATTATCAAGCACTGAAAGTTATGGAAAAATGTAACATCCAGTAAAGCAGGGGGAAATTATTTTGAATGACAAACCAAGTATATTACACAACAAGTAGTTATAATGATGGGTTGTGTTTGCATTTTGTATTAACTATGGTACTGGAGAGTAGTGACATGTTGCAAGTTGATTAGCAACTGGAAGTTTACTGTACTCTGCACCTGTGACAATAATGACCTTATAAATCTATAAGTTGTGTAATAATATATCTATACCACATTTATTTTGAGTATTTTATGTCAAGGAGGCCAGTACTGGTAGCTAATACCCTATGGAGGTACTGATTCTATCAATTTCAGAGTACTGGGCTATTCTCCATATGTTTTATTTTAGATATGGTTTTTGAGGTACAGTGCTTTGTAAGGAATTGTGAGGTATATTCAAATAGTAAAAAGTGATTTTGTTGTAGTCAATCATTTACAATATTGTCTTGCTACAAGCTTATTTAGAGAATGTTTATGAAGAGAATATGAAGGTACTGTATACTATTAAGGTGGTACATTGATCAGTATCACATTTTCTAAGCCTTGGGTCTAAATAATAATAATAATTCTTTGCATTTATGTAGCACTGTTTTCACTACTCAAAGCACTCAGCAATTGCAGGTTAAGGGCCTTGCTCAAGGGCCCAACAGAGCAGAGTCCCTATTGGCATTTACGGGATTCGAACCGGCAACCTTCCGATTGCCAGTGCAGATCCCTAGCCTCAGAGCCACCAAAATAAATACTAATAATGAATACAAGCCTGGACACTGCCTATGAGGAGTTTGCATGGCCTTTCCTCCATGTCCTCTTTTTATTAATTTATGTATTGATTCCAACATGTTAATTCAAACTGGGGAGCATGGGTGTTTGTGAGTGTTCCCTGCAATTGATTGGCACCTCTTTTAGGAATAGAATTGGAATTGGCCTCCTACACCACTGAACTTAATAATTGGGTTTGAAAATTGAGATATGGATAAATAGATAGGATTTTATTAATAAAAATAATTTTGTTACTTCCATAGAAACATATAAGACAAAAATGTACTTTATTAACCTGAAATACTAACAAATGTTAATTTAAATGGGAAAATCACAAATCACTGATCTTTAATATATTAAAATCTGATATTCTATTTCAATAGGACTTGATTTGTGCACTGAGATGGATCATGGCTGCCAGCACATCTGTGTGAGCACTCCTGGCTCTTATCACTGCGAATGCAATCCAGGATACAAACTGAATGAAGATGGAAAGACTTGCTCAGGTATGCTGGTTTCACATGATAGTAAGGATGCCACAAAGGTAGCCTTTGATTGTGAGTGCCCAATTATTAAGGAATATAAACAGTTATTAGAATCTTACAATAACATTTAAAAGCCTTAGTAACAATTCAGTTCTAGCATACAGAGATAAATAATCATAAATAAATTGTGCAGCTAAAAAGCTTGTGAAGGATATATAAACTGGATTGGTTTAGTCTGAAATGTATTTTCAGGGATAATAAGGAAATAAAGACGGTTATGAGTATCTTTAAGCCATTTGAGAATGAATATGGGAACTGTTCTACTGAATTGCCAACCCTTTAACTGTATATACAGTATATGTATTGTCACGCTTGGGTCACAGATTTGCACAGAGACACAGGAGGTTGTAGAACAAAAACAGGAACTTTATTGAAAGCACTGCAAACAAACATTTGTCTCTTTTCAAAAGTTTAAACATGCTCCATGACAAGTCAGAGGTGACAGTTCCGCCAGGAGCAGAGAATGTGAGAGAGAGAGAGAGAAAGAAGCAAAACAATCAATTCCACAACTGACAGGCGCTGTACAAGGCTTTTAAGTAAGCGGAGTACCACGTGAGAGGTTTATCGCGCGTTATAGCACAAGTAAGAAGGGTAAGGAGCAATGTGAAGGTAGACTGTCAGCTGTTTCAGGGGTTTTCCCAGGGGCGTCTGTGTCCTCTGAGGGTGCGATCAGCCCTCCAGCTTACAGTATACATAAACCGTTTAATACTGTGAGAGTAATTATAAAATGACTCAATAATTTTTTAGGTGTATGTTAAACAGCTGCTCTGTCTCTTTGCAGCTATTGACCTGTGTGCAGAAGGCAAGCACGACTGTGAACAAATCTGCATCAGCTCTCCAGGCTCTTACTCTTGCCGCTGTCGAGCTGGCTACCAGCTCAACCAGGACCAAAAGACATGCTCAAGTGAGTTGCAATACAATGCTTAAGATGTTCTTACTGTATATGGCAGGTCTCTGAGATAGTGCAGTGCAAAATGTGTTTATTGTAATGGTGAGAAATTTTGTTTTTATGATATCTGTTTTGGAGAAAGCTGTTTGAAAAACTAAGATTATCAGCAGACTTCTGTCTTCCTTTTGAGTGAATACAAGATAAGCATAAAAGCTCAAAGCAGTTTTCCAACATATTTACATCTATTTGTTTTTGATGTTTTATAACAAAATGTAATTTAATTATATTAGATAAATTATATATAAGAAAGGATTGAATAATAACACAGGAGGCTGGATTTGAATGCCATTCTAGTAGCTATATACATGGAGTTGCATGTTCTCTATTAAACTGTATGTGATTCCTTCAGGTACTCCAATTTTCTCTCATATCACAAAGGTGGGCTGGTTACGTTGATTGGAGCCTCTAAATTAGTCCTGAATAAATGATTGTGTGCTTACATCACATGAATGTGCCCTGTAATGGATTTGTGCCTCATTTAATATTGGTTTCTGCTTTGCAATCTTGACACTACTGCAACAGACTCTTGCCCTCGTGACTCTCTATTACAATATGCTGGTCCAGGAGACTAGTTAATGAATTATGAAGTTAGATACAAACTTAACAAAAAAAAGTTTGGAGTCTCTGAATCCCCAAAGTTTTAACATCATCAGAAAAACATACTTAACAAAATTGCATGTGGAGCAAGAACTCATAAAAGGCCCAGACACTAACCTCTAATATGAGCTTACAAATGCCTGCCTCACTTCCCTCTGTGAATGTAAGCACCTGTCTACTTAAAATTAGCTCCCAATGAACACAAAAACAAGGTCTGAAGAGAATTGATGAATAAATAAATCATTAAAGTATGTGCAGTAAGGAACAAATATAATGTACCATATGCCCAAATGAAAAAGAAGGAAAATGTTGAGAAATTGTCTTGCTCTATAAAAAAAATAGAAGAACCATCAGTCTTATCATGTTTTCAAGCCTGAATGTTTGTGTTATGATCATAACAAACAAAAAACTCAAATAAAGGACAGAGGCCAAAAAAATAAACAATCCAGATCTGTCCTTTTTACAGGTCTGGTTTTACAAGTAGCCCTACCCCTAACAGCCTAACTCCAAACTGAAATGGGCACAGGCCCATAAGCAGTGCAAGAACCAATGAGCAAAAAATACATGAACGCAATCCTATAAGTATTAGCAATATTAGCAAATGCAATAAACAGCAAACAATAAAATAGTGCCTTACAAGTGATGCCTAGGTCAATACCAGGAAATTGACCTAAAAAAGAAACACAAATTGAAAATGTGGAAGTAAAAAAGCAAAACAATTCCAAAGCTAAAGTTCTCATTTGCGGCTTCAATCTGAAATTCAGTATTTCAGCTGCCTGAATAGGTTTTACACATTGGAGACAAGGAAGATAACACATGTACTTAAAAACATCAAAATAGCAAAATAGTTAATAAAATAACACAATATTTTATAAATACAACACAGACAGAATAATGCCAAAAACAGAATTAACAACATAGTATTTAATATTTGAAAAACAACAAAAAGATTAAATAAACTAAAAAGAAACACTGGCTGAAACATAACAATATGTGGAGGAAACTTCCACCATTGTTGTGGTGTGAGAGCAATAGCATGAACCAGGGGATACGTGGCAGTACAGTAGATCCCAGAAAGAAAACATAAAAAACAACAAAACTCAAAATGTAATCCAAACACAAAATCAAAATTTCAGAAGACAGACTAAAGTCCAACATTTAAATCACACAAAATTTTTGTTTTCTTTGTCAAATCCATAAACTTGGATGATCAAGTGACCCCAGAAACTAACATAACTCTGTTTGAGAAACCTAGCAACTGCATAGCAACATATAAACAAAACTACACAAACTGGCAATTCTCATGCCTATACAAAATGCTGTTGCAGGAGAACACAAATAAATAATAAATATTATAAAGTGACCACAAATTCTAAAACATATCAAAAACAAATTAAATGACATAATGTAAAGTGCATTCCATGCAAAGAATACAAAAAACAGAATAAAAGACCCAGTTATGACAACTACAATGCCACACATTACTTTATGCATCATGCTGCCGCAGTTATCTTGGTTTAAAAAGAAAATGGTAATGTGGCAATCATAAAGGTCCATAACCAAAAGTAAAAATAAATAGAAAATGGAAAACAAAGAGCAAAATGCACCAAAAAGCATAAAAATCTGTTCAGCGGGCTGACCCATCTCATAGTATAAGTAGTTCAGAGAAATGTTTAAATATATTTGTTTGTTAATTTGTTTAGTTTTGTTGCATTTTACTAACTGTCATTTCAAAATATATTTGATTGGGAAGTTTATGGACACATATTTTCTTTAGGTTTTCAGAATTGAATTGTTTTTCTGCATCATTCTTCTATTTGTTTTTGTGAGTTTGCTTTTATTATTTATTGCTTTTATGATATTATTACAGGTTCATTTTGTTGCTGATTTTTTGTGGTTACCATTATTTTAGGGTCAGCTTCTCATGGTGACAACATCCATTGCTGTTCACATAGTTGAGCACTTTCATAAAGTATTGTTGTGTGATGATGTCCCAAACATGGCAAAATGGTTGTGAGGCCTCCAAAATATAGTCACACAGAAGGCCAGGATCTTCACAGGCTAGTACACAAGAGGCACACAACAGTCTAGCTACACCTTACTGTTAACTGCTGACTTCTAGCCCATCAGGCCCAAAACAAGGATGGCTGAGCTGACAAAATAACTAGAAAAATCCCAAAATAAAACGAAAAATCCCATGAGTAAGGGGATGAATGTAAATCCCTGGCTTGTGCACAAAAGGGGAAACAATATTTATAAATAAGGACTTATTCCACAAAAAAGAAAAGTACAGGAAAATACTGAAAAGAGCCTAAAGGAGTTACCTAAATGGCAATCATAAGTGAACAATCCAAAAGAAAGTCCATGTACAAGAGCAGAAAGTCAGAAAAAACAGTATATCAACAATAAAAACAATACTTTCAATGCTACAAATAATACTCAATAATATGCTACAGCAGGGCCTCAGTGGTTGTAGGTATTTATTCCAACCTTAATTTGAATTAATTAATTTTGTCAATAACAGGTTTTAATTAATTTAGTGGCTTGTTGGTGTTTTTATTCTCCCATGTCAGATCATTCTTACTGTATATTCTAGATTTTATGTCCTTTCCAATGATATCATCCAAATGATCTGAAGCCTAAAACAGATGAATAATTCTCAGTCTTTCACTCTTTCCTCTTCAGTTTTCTTCTTAATACTTTATTAAAGCAGATAGTTCATGATAGACATACACAGGTGTAAATGGAAACAAGTTAGATGGAGAGCTTCTGATTCCTTTGTTGTTTGCATGTCATTATTAGTAAGGAGTAATTAAAACAGTAAATGCAGTTGTTTAAGAGAAAATAAGCAATTAAAGTTAGGAAATTTTAACCAGCAAGATGACTAAAATGAACCAGGAAAGTGAGACTTAAGCAATAAGTGCTTCATCAGTAATAATTTACTTCTTGTTAAATAATTAGTTTGGAACAAAATCCTGCAACCATGGCAGCAGTTCAACATCAACCTTGCTCACCCCTGCACTACTGGGATCTCTCATGTTCTTTGCCATTTATAGTGAGAGGGAAAGTCTAGCCTTAGTAATGTCAGTGTAGCCCTGACTACTGATGCTCCACCTACAAAGCACACAGAATGTCAGAACATTTAAGGAGACAATTCCTTATTACAATTGTAACATAAAACACACAAAAATATGAAAAGTAATAATATAATAAAACATAACATACATATAAATACAGACCCATGCAATGTCATTGTGTGGTGCCAATTTATCACTAGAATCCCTGAAGCCTACGAAAAAACTTGTAATCCGCGGCCACCTTAAATTCCTTTGCACCTCTCCATTACCGTCTTTTGTTTTGTAAATGTGTCGATCAGCACAAGCAGCAAGCAGCCTGCTATCCCATTCCCCCCACCACTGAAGCTCAAAGCTATTTATCTGTGAGCGATGGTATCGTTATTTGGAACACATGCATTTCATGTGTGTTCTGTGTCTATAACAATCTATGTAAATGTAGGATGACAGGAAATGTGATGCAAGAAATGTTGAACACATAACTAAAACAGAAACTTTTTTCATGTTATATTACTAATGACAAAATTTGACATGAAGTACAGTAATCCCTCGCTATATCGCGCTTCGCCTTTCGCGGCTTCACTCCATCGCGGATTTTATATGTAAGCATATTTAAACATATATCGCGGATTTTTCGCTGCTTCGCGGGTTTCTGAGGACAATGGGTCTTTTAATTTCTGGTACATGCTTCCTCAGTTGGTTTGCCCAGTTGATTTCATACAAGGGACGCTATTGGCAGATGGCTGAGAAGCTACCAGGCTTACTTTTCTGTCTCTCTTGCACTGACTTTCTCTGATCCTGACGTAGGGGGATTGAGCAGGGGGGCTGTTTGCACACCTAGACGATACGGATGCTCGTCTAAAAATGCTGAAAGATTATCTTCACGTTGGCTACCTTCTGTGCAGCTGCTTAGTGAAGTGACATGCTTCACGGTGCTTCGCATACTTAAAAGCACCAAGGGCACGTATTGATTTTTTTATCTGTCTCTCTCTCTCTCTCTCTCTCTCTCTCTCTGCTCCTGACGGAGGGGGTGTGAGCTGCCGCCTTCAACAGCTTTGTGCCGCGGTGCTTCGCATACTTAAAAGCAGCCCTATTGATTTGTTTGCTCCTTTGAAGAGGAAGATATGTTTGCATTCTTTTAATTGTGAGACTGAACTGTCATCTCTGTCTTGTCATGGAGCACAGTTTAAACTTTTGAAAAAGAGACAAATGTTTGTTTGCAGTGTTTGAATAACGTTCCTGTCTCTCTACAACCTCCTGTGTTTCTGCGCAAATCTGTGACCCAAGCATGACAATATAAAAATAACCATATAAACATATGGTTTCTACTTCGCGGATTTTCTAATTTTGCGGGTGGCTCTGGAACGCAACCCCCGCGATGGAGGAGGGATTACTGTATATAATGTGTGAAGACTGAAGTCCAAATATCAAATAAACACTTTCACAAAATGTACATGTATAACAAAGCAACTGCACTTTTATTCAAGAATATAACCGAAAAAAAAGAAATCGGGTTAGGGTACGATGCTGACGTGACCGCTTGGGTGTCGCAGCGGTAAGAACTGCTAACTCTTAATCAAGAGGTCGTGGGTTTGATTCCCAGCATTACCATTTTGAGTAGTGAGCTGCTCTTATTGTTCCTCTTGTACAATGAAAACATACATTTGATTTGAGTCTGTAACAGTCATTTGTAAATTTATGGTACTTGTAAAGGTTAGTATTTTTTTTTATTCAGTTTTATTCTTTCAGTCATGCTCACGCTACCCCTGATCTGACACTGCTGTTTTCAAATAAAGACATGCTGTAACAGAGGTGAACTCAGATAAGGATGAGGGTTCTACATTGGAGAACCGAAAGTGATGTCATCAGAACGGAACGGGGTTGCGCTTGTAAACACGGAAGGGAAGTTGAGAGTGTGTCTTCTTACGGGTTTGTTTGTTTGTCAGTTTTCCTGCTGAATAAAAGAGAGAGGTGTTAGCGCTCTGTTCCAAGCCCATTTCCTGGGAAGTATCACGCTCCATTGAGCCGATCGTTTGCTCCCTACTCGCGTGTGTGTGACAATATATACAGTACTTCAAATCTCCATGGAGGAGTCCCCACTTTGTACTCATATAATTATACGAGCAAAATACCCGCGCTTCGCAGCGGAGAAGTAGTGTGTTAAAGAGGTTATGAAAAAGTAAAGGAAACATTTTAAAAATAACGTAACATGATTGTCAATGTAATTGTGTTGTCATTGTTATGAGTGTTGCTGTCATATATATATACATATACACATATACACACACATATACACACATATACAGATATATTATATATACATATAGACATATATTTTTTATATATATATTTTTTATATATATATATATATATATATATATATATATATATATATATATATATATACACATACATACATACATATACACACATAGATGCACTTACAATAACATAGAAATCAATATAAACAACATTAACATCATTATCATATGAGAATATGAAGTAATATATAAGAAGCACATTTCATATAAATATAAATTATTAAACAGTAAAATCTTCTTCTATAATTTGCTACCGTGGCTTTTCGTTGGTCTGTCCAGGATTTTAAATCACATGTAGCTTGCAAACCGTTTCACGTATTGACTTGAAATGTGGTACACATATAATACGTCACGTCTGCTATCCGCTTTATGGGTGATGAATGTATTACTCTTTTTATGTTTATTTTATTTTAGAATCAACTCCTATCTGCGCACACCAGGGCGGCCGTGGGCAGATGCGTATGGTGTATTCACTCCATGTTATCGTGCATTGCGCTGTCACTGGTATTTTGATAAAAGAATTTGAACAATATATAAGAAGCGTATGAATTATTAAACAGTAAAACATTAACATTTAAGAAGTAAAGTTACATTGAGTACTACTGCAGTGCCTTCGGGTATACCTAATTTTTTCTTTGCCCATTACATGCTTAAATGTATACATTTTTTGGTGTACCTACCCGAGAACACGCGACATATAACCGACCGTGGGAGAAGCATGGATTTTAAACACGCGTTGAGTTCATCTGCTGGTCTCCCTCGTGGAATAACTGGTAATGTTTGACTAAAATCTACAGCGAGTAAAACGACATTACCTCCTTTTTTTTTTTACGATCTCTGAGATCTTGCTTTTTTCGGTTCAAGGCTTCATAAGCTCTTTTATGTTCAATGTTGTACTTAATAAGTACTAATTATCCCAAACCATCATCTTTGAATGTTGCAAGACTTTCGCCTTGTATGTAGATCGGGGTAATTACATTCATTGCATTCCTAGTCTGAATCACAATCTGATTGTATGGGTGGTTACCTGGCACTGTAGGGTTGCCACCCGTCCTTTAAAATACGGAATCGTGCCGCGTTTGAGAATGAAATTGCGCGTCCCGTTTTGAATCAATACTGGACGGGATTTATCCCGTATTTTTTTTATCATTTTTTTTTTAAAGCAGCGTCTCATGCAAATCATCCCACACGCATTTTATGAAGATGCCTCCTTTCCTACTTTTGATTGGGTAATACTTGATGTCATCGTTAGTTTGATTGGTGTTTTTAACTGTCCAGTGAGGAGGGCGTGTCTTTTAAGTACAGTCTGCAAAGTGTTGGCACTGAGATGTTGCGTCAGCGCCATAGTTGAAGCCCCTAACGTTGCGGTCAGCAAGTCGGCTAACATCCGCCATGTGCCGTCTTTCAGTTGCGAGAAGCAGATCATAGAATGGTTGAAACTGTTGCCCCTAACGTTGCGCCACGGCGTGTGCTTCGTTTATACCTCGTGTCTTCTCATTAAAGTTTTATCTCGCGAATATGTTATTGCAATCCGCAGCGGGAGCGTTTCTATAAACTTAATTTAAACTTACGTTTTACACCGTGCTTTGTTTCCCTTATGAACATGCTTGTATGCTTAACTCGCTCCGTTCTCAATTGTTTAATTAATTTTTTGCTCTTCGCTGTTTGCGGCTGTTCCTCCATTTCCCCCTACTTCGTTCTTTTATCTCGCGAATATGTTATTGCAATCCTTAACGGTAGCATTTCAATAAACTGATTGAAAATAGTTTTGCATTTACCTTTTTAGTAAAAGGCGAGCTTTTAAGCCTGAGAAATCACCCTGTAAATGCACACGTTTAATTGGACATGTGTTAATATGTATGGTTACACAGTATTAAAAGACAGTGAACAACGTCAGTTACCTTTCTTCCCGCGTTTGATAAAAGGTGAGCTTTTAAGCCTCAGAAATCACCCCGTAAATGCACACGTTTAATTGCACATGTGTTAATATGTATGCTCACACAGTATTAAAAGACAGTCAAAAATTAACATCATTTACCTTCGTTCCCGCGTGTGACTCGTGCTGTAAATGTCTTCCTTGTTTTTAGTTCACGTGATTACGTAGGAGGCGTGATGACGCGATACGTGACTCCGCCTCCTCCATTACAGTGTATGGACAAAAAATATGTTCCAGTTATGACCATTACGCTTTGAATTTCGAAATGAAACCTGCCTAACTTTTGTAAGTAAGCTGTAAGGAATGAGCCTGCCAAATTTCAGCCTTCCACCTACACGGGAAGTTGGAGAATTAGTGATGAGTGAGTCAGTCAGTGAGTGAGTGAGTCAGTCAGTCAGTGAGGGCTTTGCCTTTTATTATTATAGATTTGAATGTGCTGGAAACTACAAAGTGTGAATGTCAGAGCAGAGAGACGCACATATGTACGGGCTGAGGGAACAGAGCAGCTGAGAGGCTGGGGATTCGGTATTGTTTTGGTACGGGTACTGAGATGCAAAAACTGGTATCAGTACCAAACTTAAAATTTTAGAACCAATCCAACATTATTCTGTACACAAACCTTACTAGCTCTTTAAACACTTCTTTTACAAGCATCTTAGTATGCTTTATTATGGTATCACATGCCCCTTTTAACTCTTTTTTTATCACATTGATCTAAACTTCAAGCATGGTATTTCATGTCAGTTTCAATGGTTTCTTATTGTCGCTCTTCCTTTCTTGGCTTAAAAAAAAATCTTCATTTCATACCTTTCATTTCATTATCATCTTGTCAGAATCACTTAATAATGCTGTACCCTTAACATGCATAGAGTTTTTAGGTCCATTTTGAGTTTCCCTTTATGTTAATATTTATTGCCAGTAGTTTGCCTTGTTTCTCTAATGACATTTTTCCAGATTTTTCACTGTGTTTCTTAACTTGCTCTTTAATGAATGATGCTTCCGCATACTTCCTTCTGGGCTTATTCTCTTCCCCCTTCATTCTTTGCACCTTCATTCTTAACCTGTAAAACCCACTGTTAGGTTTCAGTGTAATGGAGCTATCTGGATCATTATTAAAAAATAAAAGGAATTGTCAACATTAAGTGAAGTAACATGGAGTGAAGTGTGAGTAATAAGTATATGGAGATATCGGAATGTTACTGGCACAGGCATTAGAATGCCTGTTAAAAAGGAGAGTAAATAAATGGGTAGATATCAAACAATTTAAACAAAAGTATGTGTCATTATGAATAATGCTGCACATCCTGTCTCTGACACACTAACACCAAGGACTTTCTTCCAACAAATCATTCATCAGAAGTGTGTGAAGAGATGCTACTGGAGCTCCTTTTTACCAATGGTAATATGGCTGCATAATGCCTCACTGTGACTGTGACAACCAAATCAAAACTTCAGTTTTTTTTTAATTTTATTGCTTTATAGTCATTCGGGTGTGTGTGTGTGTATGTATATATATATATATATATATATATATATATATATATATATATATACACACAGTGAATTAGACCCGGCACAGACTGACACAGAGGCACATGTAAAAAACACAGAGACTTTTATTTTCTTCACCTGTGGGGCACGTCTTCCCCGTAAACCCCACAGTCAATACACAGTCCAAACAAGCACATTCAAAGCACCACAACACTCCCGTTTTGCACCACCACTCCTCCTTGGCAACCTCATCCTCTTCCTCCCGATTCTGGCCACTGAGTGGTGGTGGCTGGCCCCTTTTATAGCCCACCCGGAAGTGTTCCAGGTGCTTAACCACCTGGTCCCAATCGCACCTCCGGGTGGGGCTGAAGAGTTGTCCAGCCAGGCTGTGGAATCCAGGCAGCACCCCCTAGCAGCCACACCAGTTCCCAACCAGGCTGTGGAGGACTCCAACTCCCGTGGAGCCCTGCGGGAGGTTGGGGAATTACCGTCAGCCAGGGAGGCTGCCACCAAGCATCCCTGGGGAGGTATTGAGCTGCCCATGGTTGCTCCCATATGCAACATATGCAGCAGGGGCAACCTGGACAGGCATGGACTGCCTATCACAATATATATATATATATATATATATATATATATATATATATATATATATATATATATATATATATATATATATATATATTTATAAAAGGCAAAGCCCTCACTGACTCACTGACTGACTGACTGACTCATCACTAATTCTCGAACTTCCTGTGTAGGTGGAAGGCTGAAATTTGGCAGGCTCATTCCTTACAGCTTACTTACAAAAGTTAGGCAGGTTTCATTTTGAAATTCGCGTAATGGTCATAACTGGAACATGTTTTTTGTCCATATACTCTAATGGAGGAGGCGGAGTCACGTATCGCGTCATCACGCCTCCTACGTAATCACGTGAACTAAAAACAAGGAAGAGATTTACAGCACGAGTCAAACGCGGAAACGAAGGTAAATGACGTTAATTTTTGAGTGTCTTTTAATACTGTGTAAGCATACATATTAACACATGTGCAATTAAACGTGTGCATTTACAGGGTGATTTCTCAGGCTTAAAAGCTCGCCTTTTATCAAACGCGGGAACAAAGGTAAATGACGTTGTTCACTGTCTTTTAATACTGTGTACGCATACATATTAACACATGTGCAATTATAACGTGTGCATTTACGGGGTGATTTCTCAGGCTTAAAAGCTCGCCTTTTACTAAAAAGGTAAATGCAAAACTATTTTCAATCATTCTATGATCTGCTTCTCACAACTGAAGGCACCGTGGCTGATGTTACGTCACTTGATGGCCAACCATAAGCGTTACCTGGTAGGTAACCAGCCACTCACTTCACTCCCTTACGGGAATCGAACCTCTGAGGTTTTCTTTTGTTCTTAATTAAAATTTAAAAGCAATACTTCACCGCTGCTAAGCCCCTCTAGCGCTGACGTCCGAGGTTCAATTACCGTAAGCAAGTGCAGTGAGTGTGTACGCCTGATGAGCCAAGAATAAGGGGGAAAGACGTGTCGCGTACTCTTTGCATTATTTGACAGTAAACTATTTTCAACCATTCTGTGATCTGCTTCTCACAACTGAAGGCACCGTGGCTGATGTTACCTCAGTTGCTGGCCAACCATAAGCGTTACCTGGTAGGTAACCAGCCACTCACTTCACTCCCTTACGGGAATCGAACCTTGGACGTCAGCGCTACAGGCAAAGCCCCTAAAATTGCGCCACGGCGTGTGGTTCGTTTATTTGACAACATGTCGATCGGGGTAATTACATTCCGCGCCACGGCGTGTGGTTCGTTTATTTGACAACATGTAGATCGGGGTAATTACATTCACGGCATTCGTAGTCTGATTCACAATCTGATTGTATGGGTGGTTACCTACCAGGTAACGCTTATAGTTGGCCACCAAGTCAGGTCGAAGTGATCACTCGAGTGAAGGCAGCTTCACAAAAAAACAGATCCTTAACAAACTGTTATTAGTATATTTTCCCTCAATTTAAAAAGGCTTTCTTTTCTTCTTAATAAAAATTTAAAAGCGGTACTTCGCCGGTGCGAAGCGCGTGGATTTGACCGACTGACACATACAGACATATTCATGAGTGCAGGTACTTCGGAAAGAAAGCACCGTGTAAACCTAAAGTTTAAATTAAGTTCATAGACCTACAAAAGGTTGCCATTCATTTGAGGCAAGATTGCTTTTCTTCTGTACAACTATACGTTGCATTCTCAAGAGTGTGCTTGCACGGCTTCGGATATAGATATATATATATATATATATATATATATATATATATATATATATATATATATATATATATATATATATATATATATGTATGTATATCTATATATAAATATATGTATGTATATCTATATATAAATATGTAAGCTTATAAGTACTGCCTTACTTCTCTTTAAGAAAGGAAGATGTAATGATACTTGATTTAAACGATTCCACGTCTTCCTGGGTTTGCTTAGCTTATTGTCAATATCTTTACACCTTTTTTTAAGACTTATTGACTGAAACGGGCTTTCACGAAAAAAGTTAGGGCTTTGCTACAGGATACACCCTCCACAAGTTAAGCAAGTAAAAATAAAATATATATTTCCGTTTTATTTAAACCTTTTAAGTTCGTATGCATAGCCCCATTTGGCTGTTTAATTTTTTTTTTCTTTCTTCAGTAATATTTAATCTCCTTAAAGAAAAAGAACATATGCATTTTACTTTTTTTGTATCTCTTTAGTAATATTTTAGTGTAAAAGGATAACCAGTATTTAAACCTTTTATGTTACTTTATAAAGTTATTTTACACAATGTTGAAAAATTAATAAGAAAGCTACATATTTTGGCAGCTGCTGCTTTAATTTTCAATGAAATGAAAAAAGCTCTCCAAGAGAAAACGTCAATGAAGAAGAAACAGTTTGCACTATCTAAAAATGAGAAACCCTCATTTATAAAAGTTTGCTGCAGATGACTTAACTGAAAATAAATGAATAGTTCCTATGTGTATAATACATATTTATCTATTTTACTTATGCCTTTATTCCAGCAACTTGCAACATCTGAGGTACAATTTGTTACATTACTTTTGTTTTTTGCAGCACAGGCAGGTGAAGTGACTTCCTCAGGGTCACACAGTGGTGTCAGTACCAGGATTTGAACTGACAAGCTCCGGGTTTACTGAAATATTACTGAAGAAAGAAAAAAAACGAAAACGGGCAAATAGGGCTATGCATACAGATGTCCATCCATCCATTATCCAACCCACTATATCCTAAATACAGGAGCCAATAAGTAGATATGTATATATACAGTATATATATATATATATATATATATATATATATATATATATATATACATATATGTGAATGTATGTATGTATGTCTATATTTATATCTATATATATATATATATATATATATATGTAGATATGTAAATTTGTATATGTATATATATATGTATATGTGGATGTGTATATGTATATATATGTATATGTAGATATGTGTATATGTAGATATGTATATATATGTATATATGTTTATGTATATATATAGTTACATAACCTCTTTAACACACTACTTCGCTGCGAAGCGCGGGTATTTTGCTATATGTAGATATCTGTATATGTAGATATGTATATATATGTATATACAGTATGTATATGTATATATATATATATATGTTTACATAACCTCTTCAACACACTACTTCTCCGCTGCGAAGCGCGGGTATTTTGCTATATATATATATATATATATATATATATGACAGCAACACTCATAACAATGACAACACAATTACATATATATATATATGTAGATATGTATATATATATATGTGTCAATCTATCTATGTATGTATGTCTAGATATATATATATATATATATATGTAGATGTGTATGTATATGTAGATGTGTATATATGTAGATATGTAAATATTTATGTATATATACTGTATGTGTCTGTGTGTGTATATATATATATATATGTATATATATATATATATGTATATATATATATATGTATATATATATATATATGTATATATATGTGGATGTGTATATGTATATATATATGCAGATATGTGTATATGTAGATATGTATATATATGTATATGTATATATATGTTTATGTGTGTGTGTGTGTATATTATATATATAAAAGACAGCAACACTCATAACAATGACAACACAATTACATTGACAATCATGTTACGTTATTTTTATATATATATATATATTTGCAGCTGGAGATCCACAAAGGGAGAAAAAATGAATCACATATCATAAAGTACTTTTTATTCCTGAGCTTTCAACCCCTGCCAGGGGTCTTCATCAGAGGACAATGCTTAGACTTACAAGAATCAAAGGCAACATTACGTGGAGGGAGTGGGGGGGGTGGCTAAGTCAGTGTGATGGGGGGGTATTGGGTGTACAGTTTATTTATTATGAACATGTTCTTCTTAAGTTTGCATATGCTGAATTTATGTCCAAGTGTCTGTTGATGGCGTTCTCATTTGATAGCCAGCTCTCTGCCACTTTTAGTACTGGCCTTAAATTTTACTTGTACATTGTCCCAGTTAAATGTATGCCCAGTTGATTTAGTATGCGTGTAGATCAATGAAGTGAGTCCTTTTTTCTGACGGCGTTGCAATGTTCCTGTATACGTGTTGCGATTCTTTTTGAAGTTTGTCCTATGTATACTGCTGAGCAAGAACTGCATGGAATGCTATAAACTGCGTTTCGTGTTTCTTCTATTAATTTCTTGTTTTTAGCATTAAAGAGGACCGTGCGCAAATTGTTTGTGGGTTTGTGTGCTATTTTGACGTCTGACTTGGCCAGGATGTGCGCTGTACCTTCAGACACCTTGTGGTGATAAGGGAGTGAGTGCCAGGTGTGGTGGGGGTTCTGAATCAAGTCGATTGTTTGCTGAGTTTTTTGGCGTCTTCTGTGTAAGCTCCGATTAATGAATGTTTTTGAGTATCCGTTTGAAGTGAAAAGATGGAAGAGATAGCGTCTCTCATTCATTTTTGTTTCCTTCGTATTACAATGGGTGTGGACTCTTCTGAATAGAGTTTTAACACAGCTCCGTTTATGAGATACTGGGTGGTTGCTGGTGAAGTGTAATATCTTGTCTGTGTAGCATTCTTTATGGTAAACACTTGTGGTCAGGGTGTCGTCATTATTTCTTTTGATGTAGATGTCCAGGAAGCTGATGTGTCGGTTAATTTCTTTTTCCATTGTGAATTGGATTGCAGGGAATATTGTGTTGGTGTGATTGTAGAATTCAATCAGCTGGTCATTTTTTAGTAAAACGAATGTGTTGTCTACATAGCGTATCCAAATTTTGGGTGTGAACTGGGATAGAGCCATGTTTTCAATTTGCTGCATTACCAGTTCCGCTAGAAGTCCTGATAACGGCGATCCCATTGGCATGCCTTCTTTCTCAGTGTAGTATTTGCCATTGAAATGAAAGTTTTTTGGCAAAGTGATATTAGGTGCATTATGTCTTTAATGGACAGTTTAGTCCTTGTCTCTATGGTGGGGTCGCTTTCCAGTCTCATCAATAGTGTTTCTGTGGCCAGATGAATCGGAATCATGGTGTATAGCGACACAACGTCTTGTTTTTAGTATGAACAGAAGCTTCATTGACTGTTTGAATTTGGATCATCTCTGATATATCTTTTAGTGTGCTGCATGGATTTGCAAAAGCCTCATAAGCACACATTTCCATTTTTGCCACAGTGATGGCATTTTATTCTATAGAGATAGATAGATAGATAGATAGATAGATAGATAGATAGATAGATAGATAGATAGATAGATAGATAGATAGATAGATAGATAGATAGATAGATAGATAGATAGATAGATAGATAGATAGATAATCCAAATTCAAACAGTCAGTGAAGCTTCTGTTCATACTAAAAACAAATATCACAATATTATATTTAAAATGACTGACTGATAACTACTTTACTCAAATGGTGTGCTCTTGATTCTGAGCCTCTTACATCGAGTCATATGTAACATGCTGTGTTTTTTTCCTTTATTCCCTAAGTGATTGACTACTGTTCATTTGGGAACCACAGTTGTGAACATGAGTGTGTCACCGTGCTGAATGGTTATTTCTGTCGCTGCCACGAAGGCTATGTCTTGCAAAGTGATGGCAAGACCTGCCAAGGTAAGTGCAAAATATAATAGCTCACTTAACATACTGTTGTTGCATTGTAAAATATAGAAGATTAATACTCAGAGCAACTTAAGTTTAAGGAGTACCAGTACCTCATCCATTAAGGGGTTTTCGCGATTAAAGCGTTTAACTATCTAACAACCTGAAGTCTGATAATTGAATCTTTACTGGCTTAAATGAGTTAAAAAAACTTGCATGTGTTTTCTATCTTTAAAAAATGTTAATTTAATTCAGTCTGTGAGACACATTTACAAGGATTGAAAGAATGCCTACATATTCATCCTTCAAAAAAGAGTTACTCAGATTAGGGACTAAATTCTGGCATTCACAGCCACAATGTGGACTAAACACTCACTGTTAACTGATGCACCAAAAAAGATCCATGGGGTTGACCATCAGGTTTAAAATAATCATCAGTGGAATGCATGTACTTACATGGTAACGGCCTGGTTATGGAGGTTCTAGTGTTGCTTCAATATCATTATTTTTGTATTCTGTCATATAGTTATTAATAAAATAATTTATTTTTAGTGTATGCATCTTTGATGATGTTAATTATTACTGGGTTTGACTGGGTTGTTACTAGGTGCTCTGCTGTCACTGATGGTATATTACTCTAGGTAGTACCATCTTAAAAATAGAGCTTGTGTGTGTTTCTTATCTGTACTGTACTTTAAAATAACCAAAAGGAAGACTAGAGTTTATTTAATAAGGTATTTAATGATCTAATACCGTTTTAAGACTTAAGGTTTGTTTTGTCATTTCAGTGTGCTACCGATGTTATATTACCTTACTGGTTTCTGATTATTGACTCTGAAAGTGAATGAAGCCATTATAAACAAAAGAACCAAAATGAATCTTCTTGTTTGCAGCCATATTTATTCAATCACATTATAATAGATAGATAGATAGATAGATAGATAGATAGATAGATAGATAGATAGATAGATAGATAGATAGATAGATAGATAGATAGATAGATAGATAGATAGATACTTTATTAATCCCAAGGGGAAATTCACATACTATCTGTAACTGACTGATATAATATCAGTCAGTTTTGACCTTAGAACTCTCCATGGTTTGTCTCACACCTGGGATCAGGCCTCAGATTACCCACAGTGACCTCTAACTGGCTATTCTGAATAAAGATTACAGTAGCCTGAGAGAACAACCTTGGTTTTATTTATCAGACTCGCACACTGAACATGATTACAAAACGTAAGCACACAAAACCTATTCTATTGAAAAGCACTGCCTATGAGTTTTATCTTTAGCTAACAGAAAATGGCTACATGAAATATTTTTAACACACAACTAAAAAGCTGCTGTTTACTTTCTAATCTTTAATTTATAGCCCAAACCATAGTAGTTGATGTCATTTTATTTCTGAAATAAACAGATATTTCGTTTACTTACAGCTAAAGACCTGTGCAATTCTGTGGACCATGGATGTGAGTTCAAATGTGTCAGCACTGTTGGATCATACTATTGTGTCTGCCCTGAGGGCCAGCTTCTCCAGAGTGATGGCAAGAGTTGTGGCAGTAAGTACCTTTTCTATATCTATGTAAATTAATTTGTCTTGCTCCAGTGCAATTTATTAGAACATTTGAACAATCTAGATGAGAACAGGCCATCCAGCCTAATAAAGCTTAGCAGTCCTATCTAGTTAATTCTTCCAAAATAACATCAAGTCCAGTTTTGAAAGTCACTAACATCTACTGCCTACCACACTACTTGGTGACTCATTTCATATGTCTATTGGAATCTGCTTATGCTTGTGTGAAATTTGCCGTTAACAAGTTTCCAACTGTGTCCTTGTGTTGTTGAACTAATTTCAAAGTATCAATCTTTGTCCACTGTGCTAATTCCCTTCATAATTTTAAACAGTTCAGTCATGTCGCCTCTTAATCTCATTTTGCTCAAACTAAAAATGTTCAGCTCTTTTTATGGTTCCTCATAATTCCTCATAGCCCTCGAATCAGGCCAGTCACTGTTCTCTGCACTTTTTTCCAGCACTGCTTTGTGTTTTTTGAAGCCTGAACTGCATAGAGTACCTCAGATGAGGCCTTACCAGTGTATTATAAAGCTTGAGCATAACCTCCTTGGACTTGTACTCTGCACATTGTGCTATATAGCCTAACATTCTGTTAGCCTTCTTAATGGCTTCTGAACACTGTCTGACAGTTGATAATAATGAGTGCACTACTACTACTAATTCACTCTCATATGGTATACATTCGATTTTCAGACCTCCCATTGTGTATCCAGAACCAAAATTTTTAATTCCTATGCGTAATGCTATATATTTACTTACTTTAAATTTCATTTGCCACAAATCCACCCAAACATATATGCTGTCCAAATGACTTTGTAAGGATTCAACTGATTCTAGATTATCTGCTAATCTATCAGCCAATTCACCTATCTATGGTTTCATCTGTAAAGTCAACCAACATTTTATTTATATTCCTATCGAAATCATTTATTTATATATATATATATATATATATATATATATATATATATATATATATATATATATATATATATATATATATATAAAATAGCAGCAGCACTAGCACTGACCCCTGTTGGACACCACTCTTAACATCAGCCAATTCTGATACTTTTCCTTACACTATCATGCTTGTTTTCCTATGTTTTAGCCAATTTTGCACCCATCTACATACCACTCTTTTTTTAGCTTGGTACCTAACCTCTCATGTGGGATCTTATCAAATGCTTTCTGAAAGTCAAGATAAATAATATATGCACCACTCTGGTCATATCCTTTTGTTACTTCTTCATATAATTCTATCATGTAAAAGTAAACTGTGACTTCCCTCTTCTGAACCCATGCTGACTGTTTAGTAAAAACCTTATTCTTGACATCTGCTGCCCAATCTTTTCCTAAATAATTAATTCCTTTAATTTGCCTGTGATGCATGTTGCACTTACTTACATTGCTTGGTTCTGCCTGCTCATCTTTTTATAGAATAAGCTAATATTTCCCATTTTCCAGTCCTTTATAATTTCCCCAGTGCACAGCGACATCCTAAAAGTATGCATCAAGGTCTTGTATATGTATTCACTAATCTCCTTAAGCAATTGAGGATAAACATTATCTGGTCCTGGTGATTTGTTTTATTTCAGCCTATTTAATCTAAGCAACACTTCTCCCTCTACAATTTCCAAATCATTCAGTACCTCCTTAGTTGTCCGTGTCACCTCTAGTAGGGATGGGAGGATCAGTATTAAATTATTGATGCTTCTGATCCTGATCTTTTAATTTAATTTATACATCAATGTTCACATTAAAAGAATCAATATTTCACATTTTCAATAATGTCCAAGATTATTAGATATTATTTTTAAAAAGCATTTGATGGTGAGAGCATGATTATTAAATTAAATGTGTAAAATGGGAACTTTTCATAATCCTACGTTCACATTGGCAATGCTGCAGTCCACCAGGCAAAGCAGTGGGATTGTGTGAGTCAAAGGCAGAAAGAAAGCGAAGCACTTTTTGGAGTTATTTTACTCCACTGCAAAATAATGAAGCAAAATGTGATACATGTCTGAAGATGATATGTTATTGTGGCAACACCATAAACCTGGTATAACACATGGAAGTCGGTCATATTACTGAACACAAGGAGTTAGAATGTGATCAGAGGCAATCAGAAGATAGCACAGACACTTGAGCTAAAAAGCCTAGCACTGTAATCTATTCTTAAAGAAGCCTTCCAGAAAGGCAGGCAGTACCCAGGTAAAGCTAGTACTGCAAAACTGACATAGGGTTGTTGTGATTGTTTAAATAGAGAAAAATTCATGTTTGTTTTTAGTGAGGAGTAAAGAACAAGATACAGAGGACAGAAAGATATGGAAGAAGATGATACGCTGTGGCGACCCCTAATGGGCGCAGCCAAAAGAAGAAGAAGAAAAAGGTTTTAGTGAGGAGTACAGTTATAGCTTGATGAATGGACATACTTAGAACACATTTTCAAACTTTATGTATTTATTATATCCATTTTGTAAAAAAAAAAAAAAGTATTACTCAATATTAGCTTTACCTAACTCAGGCTGTAAAAACAGTGCTAAAAGCAGTAGTCCCGAGTGTTACTTGGGCAATGAAACAATAAAATATAATTTATTTTTGTATAGCACAAAATCACACAAGGAATGCCATAATGGGCTCGAATAAGCCCTGCCTTTTGACAGACCCCCAGTCTTGACTCTCTAAGAAGACAAGGAAAAACTCCCAAAAAAAAACCTTGTAGGGAAAAAAACGGAAGAAACCATAGGAAAGGCAGTTCAAAGAGAGACCCCTTTCCAGGTAGGTTGGGCATGCAGTGGGTGTCAAAAAGGGGGTAAATACAATACAATACAATACAATACAATACACAGAACAGAACACAACTAATCCTAAATACAATACAATAGTTCAATAGAAATATTACAAGTACAAAGTACTTACAATGGTATAGGTGTGTCTTCTTCTCTCAACTGTAGGCATGCCTAGTAATAATGGCTTCTTGTAAAAAAAGTTTTTCAACAGCCCAAGTGTTGCATGTTCTTGACAGTAATATGAGCAGTGATGTTGAGGAGCCTCTCATCAGCTGTGATGAAGAATTGAATCTGTTTTCAGGCAGTGCAATTGAAACGGACAGTCAAACTGAAAGTGATTCTAATGAATCTGAAATTGACGTGCGTTTTTTATTTGCATCATTATTATACTTTTTACACTTTTTATACTTTTAATGTTTTCCATGTTTTAAAGTAAAAAAAAAAAGAATTTTTTGAGCTAAAAAATGTAACGTTAATGCTTGTTGTTGTTCCATTGTTCGTTTGCAAGAACTGAACATGTTTAATAATTTATGTTAATAAACAAGCAAGGAAGTCTTTGACACTATATGTAGTAGTCTACTAATGCAAAGTCTTTAAAATGTGACTTTTTGATGTCCACACATACTGTAAGTTTTTATAGAAGATTAACCATTCTTGCAAGATGACACTCTGGCTACATGAGTATAGGTATTGGTATTGGTATTGTTATTGGTATCAGTAATACAGGCCTCAGTATCACCTGGTATCAGATCAAAAAGAAAATCAACAGTATCACCTATTACTAACCTCTAGGAGGTTATCCAACTCCTCTCAATTTATATTTTTCCAGTGCCTGTACATTTTCTTCTCTGAGTACATAGTCCTCTCACATTTCAAAGATGTGAACATATGTGAGTGTGGCTATGTCTGTGCAAGACTACATTAAACTGGTATTCAGTTTAGATTTGGTTACTGCCTTGTACCCAAAGCTGCTGTAAAAAGCATCACTCTTCCATACTGCTGATTTGGAGTATGGAAATAAAGATTGTTATAGCATCGCAGTTTTATTTTTTGAGAAAGCTGTTTCAGTTCATGCTCTTCAGCATAGATAGAAAATGGATTAAAATAATATAGTTAGTCTTGTTTTGAAATATATAAGCAGTACTTTAGATATGATGCCACATAAATTTAGACCTTAAGGTTTGATTCTCAGCTTGTACACTACATCCTATCCACAGATATAACCAAGTCTTCTTGTACAAACTAGGCCAATTTTCATGTGAATATCTTACATTTGTCCCCATTACAACTAGTTTAGAATCAGATTTTCTGTCATTCTCAAAAAACAGTGATTTGAAATAGTACCTACAGTAGATACTTTTTCCATTCATCTATCATTTTTTAAACTTACTTAACTCCATGCAGAGTCACTTTAAATGAGGGTATAGTCCATTTTATCAGCATCTGGTACAAGGCATGTACCCTTATTTGGGGGATCTATTTAGAGTTTACTATTGACCACTCCATATAAATAACTACTGTTTTAACACCTCATTGAAGACTCTGTTAAAAGAATACAATATTGTGTTTGAAAATGTACATTTTAAATTGTTTATCATCAAATTAAAAAGAAAGCTTACAAGAAAATTATACCTTCAAGAAGATAAGGATGTAAAGGGAATTATCAATCATTTAGTTTTCATTTCTTCTCTAGATAACTCACTTTAGCAATATTAAAGATTTATAAAATACTAAATGATGGTTAGATACATGAGACATATACAGTACCTTATGTACAGTGCTAAGAATAAAACATTCAACAACCAAGTTGCACACATGGTATTTATTGTGACAGCTGTTACTACTTTTCAAAATAACTGGCATACTCAGCTATAGTTATTGATATTTTTGTTAAGTTTCCAGACTATACAGTAATGTTCAACGTATAAATCTGAAGTATACCATTGAGCTTTTGCTGTTTTGTTATATTCATTTTTTCTGTGTTCCTTCTGATCCAGCATGTAAGTCTGCAAATATCGATTTGGTCCTTGTCATTGATGGCTCCAAAAGTGTAAGGCCCCAAAATTTTGAGCTGGTTAAGCAGTTTGTGAACCAGATAGTGGACAGTCTTGATGTGTCAGCCCATGGCACCCGCATCGGCCTTGTGCAGTACTCTAGCCGAGTACGTACCGAGTTCCCCCTGAACCAGTATCAAACTCCGGAGGACATCAAAAATGCAGTACTAAAAGTGGAATACATGGAGAAAGGAACCATGACAGGACTGGCACTAAAGCATATGGTGGAAAACAGTTTCTCTGAGGCAGATGGTGCCAGGCCACTGGGCAGAAACATCCCTAGAATTGGACTGGTCTTCACAGATGGACGCTCCCAAGATGACATTACTGAATGGGCAAAGAAAGCTAAAGATGCCGGTATGTTTTTTTTCAATACTTTAAATTATTTGACTTTTGCAGTCACCATTACAGGAAAAACAACAGAATGATTAAAGTGTATTTTATGGCAGCACAACAAGGCATTCAGGTCAATCAAGCTTGGTGGAATTTGTTTGAGTGGCATGGCTCTGCATCGGTTAGCATTGAGGTCTCTCAGTGCCTGCATGTAGTACCTATATCTCACAATGATTCCAGGTTTGAGTGGAAAGTTTGATTGATTGTTCATATTATATTTTCATTTTAGAGTGTAGAGAAAAGCCAAGCAAAATGACACCTTTTATTGGCTAACTAGAAAGATTACAATATGCAAGCTTTCGAGGCAACTCAGGCCCCTTCTTCAGGCAAGATGTAATCTGAAGAAGGGGCCTGAGTTGCCTCGAAAGCTTGCATATTGTAATCTTTCTAGTTAGCCAATAAAAGGTGTCATTTTGCTTGGCTTTTCTCTACATTCATAATGGCTAACACGGTACAACACCCTAGTACTACATTTTAGAGTGCAAATTTAGGAATATGAAACTGAATGTAAGTACTAACCTGATCATATGAGAAAACTAAGCATATTTATTAGATAACTATAAGAAAACAAATTTACCTCTGTAGTTTATACAATTGTCAGATAATAAATCAATCTTCAGTGTATGCCATGTGCATGATCTTGTGTGAGTAGCCTAAAAACACATCAATGAAAGTGTTTATACAGGTAGGACATGCCTTTGAACTTCCATTCATCCATTTTCCAACCCGCTGAATCCGAACACAGGGTCACGGGGGTCTGCTGGAGCCAATCCCAGCCAACACAGGGCACAAGGCAGGAACCAATCCTGGGCAGGGTGCCAACCCACCGCAGGACACACACAAACACACCAGGGCCAATTTAGGATCGCCAATCCACCTAACCTGCATGTCTTTGGAAGGAAACCGGAGCGCCTGGAGGAAACCCACGCAGACACAGGGAGAACATGCAAACTCCACGCAGGGAGGACCCGGGAAGCAAACCCAGGTCCCCAGGTCTCCCAACTGCGAGGCAGCAGCGCTACCCACTGCGCCACCCTGAACTTCCATGTTTGTGCAATTAATATACAGAAAAATCCTGAAAATATTGTCGGTGTTTAACATTGTCTACAGCAATACATTTAAAAGGGCAAATGGTAACAAGTAAGGTTTAAGGTTTCTTTATTTAGTCATGTTTACACAAGAAAACATGAAATTTGCCTTCTCAATTGCATCTAATAGCAGACAGAATGAAATAAAACAGACAAATAGAAACAAGAAAGGTTAAGGTAAAGCAGTTAGATAATACATATTTACACCAAAAAAAAGGTTACAGGATATATATCAAAAGCAAATATCCTTCCTGATTTACTTAACTTTAGTTCTACATGTAATGGATGACTGTCATCAGTTGAGATGATTTCCAGTGTCTTTAACATTGCCCTCTGACACACACTAGTCAACACACTAGTCAAATCATCTACATCAGCCCCAATAACAAGTAGAATAAGTAGAATTACAATGTGCACTCTGGTAACAAAGAACCTCTCTTGCAATAAGTCAGACTTTCTGCACATGTACATTCCGTTTTTACCATTTTTGCACATATTAATGATAAAGTATGTAAAAGTGTTCAAACAGACCAGGAGACACTAACTAGAAACTAGTGAACTAAAACTAGAAAGTCACAATAACATTTGCTAAAGTCAAAATACTAACCAAAACTTGAACTTGACAAGGATTTTTAGTACCAGAATTCCCTAAAATACCTTGCACAAAGTTGCATGAGTTTGTGTTATCCAGAGTTGCAGATGGTAATGGGTCCATGGCGTCAACTTATAAAGTGTTGTGCCAGTGATGTCACATAGCATAACTTCCTGAACCAAGCTCCCCAGACATCAGAAATAGCATCTTAACAATTGCACACCCATACAAAAAACAAATTAAAATACATCTAATAATAAAATATAACTAACCCATGAGATTTGTTCGTGAGTGCTTTCTTGTCTGGGAGCTGATATTTTGTGGTACAAACTCATGGCTGGTCATTTGGGCCTGGCGTGTGATGCTATCATATCATTGGTATTTAAAATGGTTACATAATCATCTTAGTGTCCTAGTGTTGAAATCCTTTCTTTCTACCAAACCTTTCATAGCATTAGTTGAAGCTATAGGGTACTCCTCAGGAGATGTGATAATTAGCACCATTGTTTGCTCGGTTTTTGAGTTTAAATTCATATTTTTTCTATCTGAAGTCTTTGATGATTGTTTGTTGTAGTCTTTCTGGTTTTTGACTTTTTGCCTGTTTTTGACAACATCTCTACCTAATTCCATTTGTTTTCTTCATCTCCTTGTCATTTTTTTCTTCTTTCCCCTCTAAAACATTTCATACATGTAAATAATGTCATGTCACTTTATAATCCATTTAACCAAGACCAGGGTCGCAGGGGTGTGGATCCTATCCCAGCTAGCACAGGGTTCAAGGTAGGAACAAACCCTGGACAGGGCACCAGTCCATAGCAGGGCAATTTTTTTATATATTGAGAATGTAAAACATTTAATACATTTACGCTACAAGAAAGACAATAATAGTTCAACAAAAATATAACAGCATTTGCAACTGTGCAGAGAAGATTAACCATGTGCATCCCAGAACCTAAGGACTTGTCGTACTTTGACAGACCAGAGAACTACACTTGTTTCGTCTCGAGTAGAGGAGACTGCTTGGGAACTTAATCCAGGTCTTCAAAATTATTTGAAGTATTGGTAAAGCAAATCCAGCAGAATTCTTTCAACTAACAGTGAATCGTGTAGTCGAGGACATTAGTGGTAGTTAAAGGGAAGTGCATTTAAGACTGAAGCCAGGAGCACTTACTTTTTGAGTTGTGTGAATCTTGAGCGACCTAGCACTTACATACAGCTGAAGCATAAAGCCTGATGACGTTTAAGATGTATCTGGATACAATATTGGGACAGCTTACCTATTAGTTAAACAAGCTTCATGAACTGAATTGTTTCCTCTTGTTTGTCAAATTTCCTATGTTCTTATTTGTGTACCTAATATGCTCTTAAAATTTCTTATTTTATAAAATTCTGAATGTTCTGAATTGAGATACACATTAGAATATTAGAGAAAACAGTTTGTTTAAGTTCTGTCTGACCATTATGCAAAAGATTTAAAAATCAAAAGAATACCACTGAAGTCTTGCAGTTAATCAAAGATTTTCTTTTTTTTTTTGTGGACCCATAAAACAGCATAACTGGAAATTTTCTTCAGCATTAATCAATCAAAAGGAAAAAAGAAAATAATATTTACTGTATATTAATCCTGCACTGAAAGACAAAATGAAACTATATATATATATAGTTTATATATATATATATATATATATATATATATATATATATATATATATATATATATATATATATATATACATATATATATATATATATATATATATATACATATATATATATATATATATACATATATATATATATATATACATATATATATATAGTATATATATATACTAGGGGGCTTTTCCCTCTGGTGCTTCACTCACCAACCCCCGGGCCCTACGTGTTAGTCATTTCCTGGATCTGCTGCTTGTGACAAATCGTGCTGTGCCTGCTTTTGGATTAACATGAATGTCAGCTATGTCCTTGATATCTGTATTTTTCAAAACTATTATCGCTGACAATTCGTCACATGTTGGTTTATTATATATGCGAGCGTGATCTTTCGGATTCATGTAGAAATCCAAGAAAACTTCTTTGTCCATGTTTTTCAGATAAATTTCACGTAAAGTGCGATACTTTTGGATGTATGGATTTGTATCCATTATTGGCTGTAGAATTTCTAATACGTCCTATCGTTTAACTCTTTCAATACTATGTTGCATTTCTTCTCTGTGATCATAAATATAAACCTGACCGAATTGTGGTTTCTTTGAAATTAAACTTGTTGTAGCTTTAACTGTTGTGGGACCACAGATTTTCATAGCATATGGTCCTGAATCGTGTAAATCTACATTTTGAGCATTGCTTGATGTGAACGCGACCAGATTATTGTAGATACAGATATTTTGCCTGTAGTGTTTGTGGATTTCATTTTCTTCAAATAACAAATATTTTATTTCTCACGGATATGCCTGTTCATTGGGAAGAAACACTACTTTTTCTTGATAGCAACACGAATTAGACAATCTACAAGTCTCTGACTTAAATTTTAAAGCCGAACAATGTCTACATTCTTCTGTCATATCACCTATGTCCATATATTCGATCTCTTTTCGCTGTTCCGTTATTTGACTGAGTAATAATTTCCATTTGTTTGCACTAATGTGATCTTTACTATCAGTTTTTTGAGACTTTCGAATTTTAGTACTTTCATTATCTCTAACCTGCTCTGCATGTGTATCGTGCCAACATTTTTGAACCTCTTTACGACATTCTATTTTGTCTTTTATTTCCAGCCCCGGGCGTGGTTAAATCTCTTGACACAAAGTCTTGTCTTGCGGGACTTGAAAGTCTCATCTTGTCCCAGGATAAAAAGTCTTGTCTCATCCCAAGATTTTTTTTATATAATAGAGAGATAGCTTCTTTCAGTCCTGGCAAAGTTTGTTTAAAACTGGCAGCTTTAATGCATGGTGGCACAGTTATGCCAGCTTAATGGCCATTTTCTGGGTTCATCCAGTTTGGCCAGTTGCCCCGTAAATTTTGGGTATATTGGAGCAGATGTGTTTACAACAGGATGTCCTTCCTGATCACAAGTTCCTTTAGTCACTGTTCATGACATGCAAAAGGAACAGTGACTTTATTCTACAAATATTGGCCTTGTCTCTGTCTGAGTAGACTTTTCATGCATTACTTGTGAATTTTTCTCTGGGTGATCTGTTTGCCCTCAAAGACATGTTTTATTGGTAGTTTGATTGGTAAGTCTTATTTAACCAATATCTGTTTATCTGATAGTGTAGTTATGTTTAATAGTGTAATAGATGGACACTTCTCCGTAAATGACATGGAAAATGAATAAAAGAATAATTTTGATGAATGGCCATTCTCTATGTAGGCCTACTGTTATAAATGGAATGTAGATGCACTATTTTGAGTCACGCTCATTTTACCTGCAATAATAAGTAACATACAATTACAAAAGACACATGTGCACACTTTTTTTTTGCTGTTTTATGCATAAACACATGTTCAAGTGAAATATTTTATTTTATTATAGAAAATACATAATATCCACAATAACTATTTGTGGCATTCAAAATTAAACAAGTATAAAGCACCATTCAGCAGTTTAGTTCTAAATACATTAAACAAATGGATGCCACCATAATGAGGATTTTTGCAAATTATATTTCAGCCACAGAAACACAGAACAATTAGTATTTTTAAATCAAAACAATGACAAAGTTGTTTTCTAGGCATTATGATGACCCAGTGTCTCATGAAGCCACCATCCTGGTTTCAGATCCTACACCTTGATGATATCAGTGTGGATTTACATATTCCTGCACTACTTGGCCAAAATGTCCACCTGTCAATCTGGTTTTCCCTACCAGTTTTCCAAAGCCATGTAAGTTAACAGGCAATTCCAAATTGTCTCTGTGGGTATGTGAGAGCTAGTGGTTTCTGCAATGGATTCTGCTGGCAAGAGCTTGGTTTACCACAGTCCTGAATTGAATGAAACTGGCCTGTGAATGTTATATTATGTTAGGACATTTGCCAGTACAGTTCATTTCTCGTTCAGCCAGTTTTGTTGATGATGAGTGTGCAGTTTTTTAAGATTATTAATTCATTGTTCAAATTGAGAAGCACATAGATAACACCATTTATTTAAATTTAAATGTAAAAAAGATTCACCACCTAATTTCATTTTACCACCTAGTTTGGCAATGTTCAATACTGATTAAAGGATATTACCAATTATTTATTTTCTTTAACTTACGGTATGTATTTGTTTTATTTTGTTCACTGTAAAGGTGCCATGGATACTGTTACTTTTGTAACACTTTCTGCATTGACAAATTTGTTCTGCAAATCCCTGTTATAATCCTTGTATATTAGGGAGACCAAATTCTGCCTGAAAGAATTTGAGATGGCCCTTCTAGGGAAGAGGGGGAAAAAATTGGACGATTTCATTCCTTGACCTCTAAACCCCCCAGAACAACACATCCAGTATATTTGGAGGCCACGGAAAAATATAAAACAAATTTCAGCTCTTGACAACTTGAGACATTTTGACAAAATTCAAGATGAAGTGTTGCTTTAGAAACAGATAATAGGCACACATATCATTGAATATTCATTTTGCTACATGAGAAAATATCAATAAAAAATAACATTCAATCAGTTTATGATGTTTTGAAAGGGTAAAGCCTCAATTACTGTAAGACCTGCATTTAAATGAGTAGACCTGTGCCTAAGCCAAGAACAATGTGTTTAAACATAATCATGATGTTGTTATGATAGTGTTTTAATTTCTTTTATTGAATACTGTTCAGAAATATTGCACTAACAATGTCTATTTCTTTATTACAGGCATTACCATGTATGCTGTTGGTGTGGGAAAAGCTGTGGAGGAAGAGCTCAGGGTGATTGCATCAGATCCAGTGGATAAGCACTTCTTCTACACCACTGACTTCACTGCAATAAATCAAATTGCAGACAACTTGAAACTCAATATTTGTGGAGGTTTGCTCCATTTTCTGCAATTTATGATGTTATTTCAAAGCCATATAGCATATTTGCATAACATAGGCTGGTGAGCCTGAAATAGAGAGAATATGCATAGACAGGGAAGGAAAGATGGGTGGATAAATAATGGAAACATTATAGTCAGAAGAACTTACTTATCTGCATGTTTTACTGGTTAAAAAAGAAAATGAGCTCTCTGTAACTTTGTGGCTGGCACTTCTGTAATTTCAATTAGCACAGCAAGGCTTCTCTACGTGTTCTGTTTTGAATTTTTATTGTTCATGGAAATGATCAAAGGGTCTGTAAACAATTAGCTCTCTGTTCCTTTTTGTTGTAGGCTTTACTCTAATCTGTTCTGCCTGTGTTATTTCAGAGGAGAGTCAAGGGGAAATTGAAGTGAAGGACCCCTGTGCCTGCGAGAGTCTGGTGGAATTTCAGGAGACCACATTGTCCACTTTGGAGCAACTCTCCAAAAAACATATCCTTTTTGAATCCAGGAATAATTTGTTGAAGTGCTTTTGGTTGTGTGTCACTTACAATTTTTTTTTCAACTTTTAAAATTCTCAATTCTTTAGGTTCAATTTACTTCATTCCTCCTTTCCAAACCACTAGATTTGGAACAATTCTGGTGAATAACAGAAAAGTAAAAAAATCCTCATACACACACACACACAATAGCCTGTTTCAATCATTCAGGCTATTCTTGGAATTCCCCAGTAAATTTCAAAGCTGAGGTCATGAATTTATAAAATATACTGGAAATCTCAACCTGACAATTTCCCAGATGGGGCAAGAGTTAGGGTAGTTACTCAAAGAACGCAATACTTTACAAATTACTAATTATATTATATTAGTTATATCATTATTTGCTGGCAAAAGTCATCTACTTACTTTACTTTTATGTTAACTCTTTAAACTCATGCAATTATGTAGTGACTGAAAGGCACAAGGGTGACCCCCAAATATACTTTCATTATTTCAATTAGATGGAAATAGTCAATAACATTGAACGTGAATTCATCTTAAAAAAGAGTAAACAACAGGACTTACATTTTCCCTGTGCCCTTTCAAACATGAACCAGCAAGTAGAGGGTTTTAGTTCACAAACAGAATTCATATTAAAAAAAGATTATTTAAAATAAATTTTAAATCACAGAGCCAGCAAACAGTGTAATTATTGCAAGCATAGCAGCCAGCAGATAAAAGCATTTATTGATTGGAATGGGCCAGCTACCTGCCATGTTGATTGTGTAACACAATCAATACACCCATGTCTCTCAGTCTCTACCTTAGTCTTAATGTTCCTTAAGTAATCAAAATAAAGCATTTACATTTTATAAATAACTATCTTACATTCACTGGCAATTAATGTAAAGATTCAGTTACTTTACCTGTACACACACTTCTCCTCCAGTTTCACAGGAATGTTAAAGAGAAGTGTCAGAAAAAATCGTAATGTATTTTGGGATATACCACTATGTTTTATGACACATGGTGTTTTTAATTTCTTGGATATGAAAGGCTTTTTTTTGCCTCTGTAAATTTAATTCCTTATGCGCTCTTTGATGAAGAGGCTTTACATTTCAATGAACAAAAATGTTGATGCTGCAAACATTTAATTCTTGAAGTTCCCAGATGCACACCTTGGTTCACTTTGGTCCATCTCCCTTAAACTAAAATTAACTTCTCTCTGTTAATTATATCTTTTCAATATGTTGTAAAACTGAAAACTTGCTATCTTATAAAGTAAAGGCCAAAATCTTTATAACTTAATAAAGAGAAAGTCAACCTCAACAACACCCCAAAGTAAAACGAACTGTCATGTAATATCATAAAATATCACAATGTGCAGATCACCCAGCTTTGTAAAAATGAATCATGTTCTATGCTTGTTTGAAAATTTTGTGCAAGAACAATGCAAATTGGGCAGGGGACGCAGATTAGGTAGCCATGTTCACCTCCTGAGACGTTATGTGAGATGGAATGCCCGTCTTTCAAGACATTAATAGTTCATATTATCAGCCCAGAAACAAAAGTAACAAAACTACAGTGAAGTCAGTAACTGTGATGGGATTTGTAGAATTTAAACTGAAAAGAGTTACACTGAATTAAGATCATAGTAACGTGGTACCTTGCACCATATCACCCTCAGCTCTAGGCAGGAAACAAGCTGATTTCTAGGAATGAAACACTTTGGTTTATTTGTCGTAAACATACTGGGCCAAGTATGACAAAAGTTTTACATTAAAAAATATTCAAAAGAAAATGGGGTAAAGAAGTCTTTGCTTAGCATGTTTTCATAATAAGTACAAATGAGGTTGGCTTTAAAAACTAATTGTTAGAATAATATCCGGACACCAGACGGACTAAGATTATGATAAGAACAGACCATTCAGTCCATCAAACTGGCCATCCTATTTACTTAGATTGTCCAAAATCAGATCAAGCCGAGATTTGAAGCTCACTAAAGTCGCACTATCCACCTAACTACTCAATGATTTATTCCATATGTCTATGGTTCATTTGTGTGAAATGTGCCGTTTATAAGATTCTAAAAATTTCCCTGTGTTCCTATTGTAGCATTTATTTTAAAGTAACAGCCCAGATCCAATGTATTAATTCCTGTCATAATTTTAAACATTCGATCATGTCACTTCGTAGTCAGCATTTGCTTAAAATGAAAAGGTTCAACTCCTTCAGTCTCATCTCATAACTAATACCTTGCAGTCCTGATATCAGCCTAGTCTCTCTTCTCTAGATTTTCTATAGCGCTTCTACATCTTATTTTCTAATGTGAACACCAGAAACCTGAGTACTCCAAGGGCAACTTCACAAATACGTTATATAACTCAAGTATAACCTCCCTTGACATGTCCTACACACATTGTGATACACTATTTTACTATTAGAAAAAAAATTTTAGGTCTAGTTTAGCAACATTCTATATATTGAGGGTTGCTTCTAAAGTAGATAAGTAATCATTAAAAATTCCTTTTTTGCAGGTTTCCTTGTAAGTGTTTTGCGATGCTGCCTCACAAGTCCAGGAGCCAGGACTTTTTTCTGTGTCTGTTTTGGTTTTCTCTGGGTACTTTGTTTTACTACCCACATCCCAAACACATTTAAATTATGCTAATAATTCTAATTTAGCCTCATATAATTCTGGGTGTGTATATGATGACTTTATGTCTGTGATTCCCAAACTCGGTCCTGGGGACCCACCGTGGGTGCAGGTTTTTGTTCCAACCAACTTCTGTTTGTCATTGGACTCTTAGCCTAATTAAGTGGGTCATCATTTCCCAGTTTCTGTGTTTTGGAGTCAATGGAATTACAAACTAAGTTTGGTAGATTTTTATTAAAATGTAATAAGCAGTTATATGGAGAATGTGTAAGTTTTTTTTTAAGTCATTAACAGTATTTTCAATGTAATTTTCATTCTGCTTGTCCAGGTATTCAGGTTATTTAATTGATTATTTACTAATTAGCGAGTCTGACACTGAAGTCGTTGCTGCTTTCATCATCCCGGGTGTCTGCTATGCTGGTTGTTAATTGCCACTATTAGGGATAAAGGAAGGGAGCAAACTACACAGGAAAAGAGGAAAATAATAGGAAAACAACAAAAGAGAGTTAAGCATTTATAGCTTTAGAAAAAAAAAAGAAATAAATATATAAATGTCTTATAAATGTAAAAACCACACTGTTTTTCTGAATGCAGAATAAGAGAAGAGTCAAAAAGACCAGCTGATTAAATGAGATCAGTTGTTATCGATTATTATCACTGATTGTGATTATGGTTGGAACAAAAACCTGCAGCCACAGGGGGTCCCCAGGACTGAGTTTTTGAACCACTGCTCTATGTGATAGGCTGACATCCTTTCCAGGGTAGGGTGCTGACATGTGCCCATATTTTCTGAGACAGAGATAGATTAATGTTTAAATGAAGGTTTGCAATTAAAAGAACTTGACATGATGCTATGTGTGTGGTGTGCGTGTGTGTGTGTGTGTAAATAGTTTCCACTGAAACTGCCTACAAAGTAACATCAGTGAACCATAGCATCCTGTAACAACTCTAGCATTTGTTCAACAAAACTAAAAAAATGTTTGGAATTCTAATCTTAGCTGTGTGTGAGGCATTCTTTTCATGGCTATTGTGGGATCATTTAGACCACATGCATTGAAGAATTATCACTCTGTTGAGCAAAGGATGTAGGTTTTGAACTGCTTCTTCTGTTTAAACTCCTTAATGGTCTCTACTTGCTCAGATGACAGCACGACTTGAAGATCTTGAAAATCAGATGGCCACTAGAAAGTAAAGCCTATTAACCCGCCCCAAGAGTGACAGGGCATTTCAGCTGTGTTTTATGGACTAGGGTGAGGGTGGGCACAGGGGTAGGGATCCACACTGGGAGTGAAATAAAATATTCATGTGCAAAGTGGGAAAGTCAGAACACAAGATACTTGATTGGATCCACGAGATGTCAGCCACATGTTAGCTACTTCCTAAATTGAAGAAAAATGTGCAATAGAAGTGTGCTGTGTTTAAGAAGAAGGCAACAATCCTATCTTTTCCAACTTGATGTTAATGTCTGTCTCACAAATTATATATAATTATTGGGTGCTAATTTTTAATATAAACCTTTCCCCTAAGTGCTTTTCTATACTTTTAAAAATTTTAATACATATTTCTCCTGTTTTGTACATTGCTACTATGTAGGTTTTTGTCAGTTGCTTTAAATAATGATGAGCAGAAGCACAAATTACCCCCTGGACTTGGGCACTGGTTTTCTAGTTTAAGCATTCTTTAAAATGGCATGCTGGAATTTGATCAAGCAGGTTTTACTAATTATGCATGGCATAGCACCATTGAAACTACCAGATGGCGCTTTACCGTGCCTCAGTATTTGCTTGAGTGACACAGAGCATTGCCTATGCCAAAGGGCAGGACTCAATACTAAAGGTGCACAAAGTCGATGCTGATTTAATGAGGAACACCAAGAAGGGTAAGAGTGAACTAAGGTCAAAAAGACTACATCCTTTAGGTTTTGAATACTTAAACATGTTAATATTTGGTTTATTTTTCATTAATACATATTAGTGAATTAAAGTATTCCATTCTTCCTAAATAGAAATAAATTGGAAATGAGAACAGGAAATCATTACTCTGAATTAATTATGATGAATGATTATTTTTATGATTATTTTCATGATCAACAATTAGCACTCTTGCTTCACAGCCCCAAAGTCCAAGGTTCAAAATCCAATCTAGCCATTATCATTATGGGGTTTTATCTCCACATACTCCAGTTTCTTTCCATATTCCAAAAAAACAAAAAGGTTACATTGATTGGTGAATCTGAATATTCCCAATGTAAGTGACTGTACAACTGAGGTGGACTTGTGTTCTTGTCCAGGATAAATTTCTGTCTTTTGCCTAATGTAGCCAGATTTGTTCATGGTTTCTTGTGATTTTAAGCTTGAATTAAGGTGGTTCATATAGGAAATGCAGGAATGGATGGAAGAGTGAAGCAATCTAAAATTTCCAACGTGTCATTAAGTGGCACCCAATGCAGTCATTGTGATAATATGTAACAGAGCTAGCCCAAATCATTTGACCAGTTAATGGAAAATTCTATTGTAAGCAAAACCAATATAGCTGTCCATAATGTTGATATTCACTTGGTTTTTCTGCTTCTGGATTATACATTTCTGCAGTTTTGAGCCGTTAGTAATGTGCAGCTGTGAGGATGCTCCTGATGAGAAAGTGACTGTCATGCCAACAGTTCTCATTCCACTCTTTTCCCATTTCCACTGATACAAGCTGTAAGTGGATTTGCCCAAAGCAGTGTCTTACTGTACATGTCATTGGCCGAGGTTGTACGGTCAGATATGTGTTTGTATCCCTTTTAAAAAATACATTTTATAAAATGCAGAATGACTATTTCTTTATGTATTCAAGTGTTGATTCAATAAATAAACATGTATTTTCCACATGTTACAGTATCATGCATTAACAAGTACTAATAGTTGGAATAATAGAATATTCTTAGCATGTCATTGGGTTTTCTTATTTGTGTGCATTTTGATGGAATTACTTTGTTGACTCTGGTTTGATTTCTGCCTTGCCTGCATTCTTTTTTGAATTTACCCTTTATGTCCCATCTCTGATATGGTATTTTTCTGGAACTGTAGCCTCCTCACAAATCAAATAGACTATGGGTCAGATGAATGTAGGTGGCTGTCTTTAGTTGTGACCATGTGAAGTACATCTATTCCTTGTCTCCAGTTATGAATGGTGTCTGAAAATGAATAGCTACATGACAAAGTGCTATTATAACACAGTATGATACACATCATTGTCTGTACAAGATAAACACACCAACATTCCAGCATTTTAGTGGAGTTGTCCCAGTAAGAAAAATGCCTTACTAGACCTATTGGAGTTTTTAAAAAGAATAAAGGGTGGCTTTATAAATAAGGCTGTGTTTACCTAGTAAAGGAACTACTCATTTGAACCCACATCAGGTATGTCTCTTTATAATCCAGTGCTTCTGCTTAAGTTACTCTTGTTTCTTCAGTGGTCACGGCCTCTTTGTTTAGCAGGTCACTTCAATCACTTATATTAAAACTGGAATGACTATAAACAGTAAAAGGGTGATTATAAACATCAAGACAAAATACTTGAGAAGGCGAATAAAGTTATTAGCTCACATGGATGAGTGATTCGGAAACTGTGTTGGACCTTACAAGTAGATAGGAATTCAAATATATTTACCATCCACAGCTGTAAAGCAGAAATATTTTGTCTCTTGAACTCATATACTGTGCACACCTTTATCTCTGCACAGGGAAACTTTCGATATAATGTAATAAAAATATATTACAGTACTGCCTTGCAATCCTTTTACACTGAAAGACAGAAACCATAACAATGTCCAAAGGCTGCCAAGGCCTAACATAGGAGCAGTCAGTCATCTGTCTGTATAGTGTAAGACACTTTGATTCGCAATCTCTTCAGATTGTGTCATCAGCCCCACTGATGGCCCTACTTCCTGTAAAAACAAGGTGAGTGTCAGTCCTGACCTTTTCGGTTTCAGTCTAATGAGCAGTAACAGAGAAAAATAAAGTTGGATTAATTATGTCTTTAGTGAATTGCTAACTGAGCTCATAGGACTTACAAATGTCAGGCAGTCCCATGGCTTTTCAGGAATTGTTGACACAACACTGGCTATCAATTGCACACACACATGCCCAGAGAATTATAAGGGAACAAAAAAAATAGGTTGCAAGCATAATAGTTTAAACAATAAAAATAATAAGCCTGCAGTCTGTTCATCTGCTGTAAGTTAAAGAGCAACTCTTCTCATGTCCAATTTGAGCCATTCATAGGGTAGCCCTGAGCCAGTCTCCTCACATCTCATTTCAATAAATGGCTACCTTTATGACTACAACCTGCCTGATCTTTTACCAATTCACTCATTCTGTACTGTTGTGAATCTCCTCACCTCCTAGTTGGAATCTCCACCAGCATGTGTGATCTCGCCTCCAAGTTTAGCTACCAAACCCATTCTGGTTTATTTCATTTTTAGTCACCTACTATTTTAGGCACTGACACTCTGTTTCACTCTGAAAAAGATTCCTCGCCTCCTACTTATGTGGCAAGTTACCATTGTGATTTTGAGCAGGTCACCCCACTTCCCAGTTAAACCACTTACCCATGGTGCAACTCTGATAATTTCTTATCATCTCCCAGTATAGACACTAACTCCCAGCGTGACTGATCAGGTCTCCTCGCCTCTCAAGTCACGATAGCCAGTGTCACTCGTAGACAACCACACACACCCCTCCTTATTTATCATTTCAGGCAGAGGTTCCCAATGTCATTCGAAGGAGGTATGCTCACATACCAGTTAAGCGATGAATCTCCAGCAGACCATCATTGACCAGCAGAGTTACACTGATCAGGTCTCTTCACCTTCCAGTTAAGTAACCAACACACAGTGTGACTCTGATCATTCCTCTTCATCTCCCATTACAGGCACTGCTACCTAGTGTGACTCTGGGAACACTCACCTCCCAATTAAGCTACAGATTAACAGTTTGACTTAAAGCAGGTATCCTCACTTTGCAATGCAGCCATTGACTCCCAAACTCATTTTGGAAATTATAACCATCCAAAATGGAAAAGCCCATTAAGAAATCACTGTATTGGTCCCTATTAGATGATGAGGCCCTGTAAAGGGATTCTATATTTTCAGTATTTTGTGAAAGTGGTGCTTTTTTCCCAAATGCCAAAGACATGTAATGTATGGTGGAGTGAGTGGCAGTGGCATGCAGTGTTTAAGGCATTGAACCCAGTGATTCTATGATATGTGATTAAATGAGGAAGTACAAGTCCAAAGGAGAAACATTGGGATGCTAACCCAGTAGTCCCCATTTAAATAAAAAGAAAATGAATAAAATATATGTTCTATTCCACAAACTGAAACAAAAATGCTTCCAAAAATTGCCATCCAGGCCTGGAATGACTTTCGTGTTCAGTCACAAAATAGGGGCTCCGTCTTGCAGTGCGCTCTTTTCACAGAGTGTCGCCTCCTTCTCGTGGCCTCAGGATTTATAGCTGGGGGACCAGAAGGGGTGGAGTCAAATGCCCTCACTGGGCATCTTCTCGGCACAGTGGAGGGAACAGAAGGCGATTCACTGACACGCATGCATGACAAAAGCCATTTCCATTAGTGGGTCATGTAGATGGATAAAATAATTAAAGATGACAAATGTTTGACTAGTACATCCTTTGAGTAGCTCCTGCAGTTAATACTGAAATGTATAATCTGAACATCCTAAAACTCTTTTTTAGGACATAAATGTATTAGGTATATTTTAAATATACAGGGTAAAATATTTTCCAAAATATATTTATGTAGCAATCCAGAAGGTTTAAAGAAAAACTTAACATTGTCCAAAAAATGCTGTCACCTATAAGGCTTTGAAGCCTCTGAAAGTGAGAGGAGGTAACACAGAGTAGCTGTGGTTAGCAGATTCAAAATGCTGGGTTTGAATGCCAGGCCAAGCCATTATCTGTGTAAAGTTTTTATGCTTTCTCTGTGTTTGTATGAGTTTTGCTCAGAAAACTTTGATTTTTCTCTCAGAGATATGTGTGTGTTTGTAGATTCTAAACTGACCTAATAGATACTGTATATGAGTATGAAAGTAAACAGACTGTTTTAATGAACTGGTGCCATCCTCTGTCTTAGTTTGTTCCTTGCACACAAAGCTTCAGGGACAGGCTAAGCCCCTACTGTAAACATGAATTGGATTAAGCTAATTTGACTATGTTATGTATATTTGAAATACTTCATAATGCAGAATTGCTCTCATTTCATTCTCATACCAAGAAGAATGCAAGGGCAAAGCAATACCAAAAAGGAGGAACATTACAGTCATATGAAAAAGTTTGGGAACCCTTCTTAATTCTTTGGATTTTTGTTTATCATTGGTTGAGCTTTCAATGTAGCAACTTCCTTTTACTATAAGACATACCTTATGGAAACAGTAGTATTTCAGCAGAGATATTAAGTTTATTGGATTAACAGAAAATATGCAATATGCATCATAACAAAATTAGACAGGTGCATAAATTTGAACACCCCAAAAGACATATTACATCAATACTTAGTTGAGCCTCCTTTTGCAAAGATAACAGCCTCTAGATGCCTCCTATAGCCTTTGATGAGTGTCTGGATTCTGAATGGAGGTATTTTTGACCATTCTTCCATACAAAATTTCTCCAGTTCAGTTAAATTTGATGGCTGCAGAGCATGGACAGCCTGCTTCAAATCATCCCATAGATTTTCGATGATATTCAAGTCAGGAGACTGTGACGGCCATTCCAGAACATTGTACTTCTCCCTCTGCATGAATGCCTTTGTAGATTTCGAACTGTGTTTTGGGTCATTGTCTTGTTGGAATATCCAACCCCTGTGTAACTTCAAATTTGTTACTGATGCTTGAACATTATCCTGAAGAATTTGTTGATATTGGGTTGAATTCATCGGACCCTCGACTTTAACAAGGGCCCCAGTCCCTGAACTAGCCACACAGCCCCACAGTATGATGGAACCTCCACCAAATTTGACAGTAGGTAGCAGGTGTTTTTCTTGGAATGCGGTGTTCTTCTTCTGCCATGCAAAGCGCTTTTTGTTATGACCAAATAACTCAATTTTTGTCTCATTAGTCCAAAGCACTTTGTTCCAAAATGAATCTGGCTTTTCTAAATGAGCATTTGCATACAACAAGCGACTGTTTGTGGAAAACAGAAAGGGCTTCTGTCTCATCACCCTGCCATACAGATGTTCTTTGTGCAAATTGCGTTGAATTGTAGAACGATGTACAGATACATCATCTGCAGCAAGATGCTCTTGCAGGTCTTTGGAGGTGATCTGTGGGTTGTCTGTAATCATTCTCATAATCCTACGCATATGCCGCACCTGTATTTTTCTTGGCCTGCCAGACTAGGGTTTAACAGCAACTGTGCCTGTGGCCTTCCATTTCCTGATTATATTCCTTACAGTTGAAACTGACAGTTTACACCTCTGAGATAGCTTTTTGTAGCCTTCCCATAAACCATGGTACTGAACAATCTTTGTTTTTAGATCTTTTGACAGTTGCTTTGAGGATCTCATGCTGTCACTCTTCAGGGGAGAGTCAAAGGAAAGCACAACTTACAATTGACCACCTTAAATACCTTTTCTCATGATTGGACACACCTGTCTATGAAGTTCAAGGCTTAACGAGCTAATCCAACCAATTTGGTGTTGCAAGTAACCAGTATTGAGCAGTTGCATGCTTTCAAATCAGCAAAATTACAAGGGTACCCAAATTTTTGATTTAATTTCATACAACTAAATACTGCTTCACTAAAAATCTTTGTTCGAAAAACACCCTAGTACTCAGATGTTCCTAGGAAATGAAAGACATACCACTGTTATATTTTTTGTTGAAAGTAGAGTAAATTATTATGCAGGCAGAGAGGGGTTCCCAAACTTTTTCATATGACTGTAATTGTACAAAAATAAACCTCTCGGACATGCTATCCCACAAACTCTGTTCTCTTTTCCTCATTTACGTGACATTCCCTCTTTCAGCTAGTGTGGGCTTATCACTGTTTTCTAGGTCTCAGCCTCTACCTACCTTATGTACAGCACCTTTTTGTGTGCAATTCACCAAACTACCTGTGTTCAGCTCAAACTGCTTATCATCATGGCACACACTTAGGCACAGATTTGGTCATGTCTACTACACACTACTTTCCTGTTGCCCTGACACTCATGTACAGCTTGACATTTGCTCCACTTTTTGTTTTGTGTTCATTAAGAATATGCAGTACTGACCTTTTTTTTGAAGCCTGAGGCATTCTGAATTTAATCAGTCCATTTTCCACAGTTTAGCGGTCTCTAATGAGTCAACACTTAGTTACCATTGCCCTAATTTCAAGCTTGTGACATCAGCCCAACTCACCTGTGAACATGGAATAGCATATAATGGTTATCAATGCCTTTCTCACATCTGATGGCTTTTTTATAGATAGATAGATAGATAGATAGATAGATAGATAGATAGATAGATAGATAGATAGATAGATAGATAGATAGATAGATAGATAGATAGATAGCACTTTATTTATCCCAAAGGCTAAATTTAGCTTTTTGTATAAGCTCACAGGCTACCCATCATCATCATTTGGTTAATTATCAGTTTTCCCTTAGGCAATGGCAGTAACTGATTAAATAATTCGGCAAGGTTCCTATTTTATTTACCTTTATTTACCTACTTTATTACCTGATCAAGGTAACTTAAGCCCACTCATTTTAAGAAACCGAAAACAGAAAAAAAAAATAATAACAATACATTTTGCTCTTAAAAATGCTAAGGAACCGTGTGTGAATTTTTAAAGGTTTTTTTCCCAAGACCAAAAGTAGCTGGGTGTTTGGAGGTGCACTTGGAAAAGTTACTTGTATGTGTATATGTACTTGTTTTTGTTATCTGTATTTGAACTACCATTGAGGAGGCAGGGTAGAAAGCAGGAGTAACTGATATCGGCATCTGTAAGCAAATAAACATGTAGTAACAATGATTCCTTAGTTTAGAAGAGAAAAAAGGCCTAGGCTGACTTCAAAGCAATAAAGGGGAAGGCTGAGCAGTGGGTAGGTAACAGGCTAGCATAAAGACCCCCAATCATGCACAAGGGGCTGTAGCAGCAGATAAGATAGGAAAGTTTGATTTATTTGTTTATTTTAGATTGAACAGTTCAATAATTAATATGGTGGAATATAAACAGTGCGAGTGGAGAGTTTTAAGTAAGAAATAAGAGGAGTACAAAGTTAGGAGAACAGACAGAGAAAAGTAAAGTTAACCTCATAGAAAGACAAACAGCAGGCACCTGAGAGGGAGAACAGTACAGGAGCTTAAGGGGACAGAAGGTGTAAAATAGCTGTAGCAGTTCTTAGTGTTACTATCTATATATATAATTCACTAAGTCCATGGCAAGTAAGACACACGCAAGACAGAGCCACGCCTGCCAACTCACAGAGTCCCGCCCACCAACAATTCACTAAGCAGCCGACCATGGCACGCAAGACAGAGCCCCGCCCGCCAACTCTAACACTCCTCCCACGTCCATTACCTTCACATTGTTTTCCTTTTATTTCTGATCCCGTTCAACATCTACTGTATATGTCGACATTGACTTCTCAACTGTGACTCCGGAACAACTCAGTACGCGAGCTATATTAAGCGTCACCAACGAAGACTCGCTACACCTTAATGAACAAGTACTGAAACTTATCTCTACTGACGTAGTAACTTTCACCAGCGTTGCCTCCATCATCACAGATGATCCCGCAGATCAAGTTTCATTCCCCAAAGAATTTCTTAACAGTCTTACTCCCACTGGCATGCCTCCGCATAAACTCAGAATTAAAATAGGTTCAGTCGTCATGCTTCTCAGAAACCTCATGCCAGCAAGAAGTCTCTGTGATGGCACTAGACTGACTGTTACCAGCATTCAGCGCAATGTTCTGGAGTGTAAAACTATCGCAGCTCCTACCTCACAAACTGTCCTTATTCCCCGGATATACCTGACCCCATCAGATTCAAATTTGCCTTTTACTTTTACACGCAGAAAATTTCCTGTTAGATTGGCCTTTGCAATGACAATTAATAAGACACAGGGACAAACTTTCAAAACGATATGCCTGTATCTGCCAAAACCAGTTTTCAGTCACGGACAATGTATGTTGCTCTCTCCAGAGTTCCATCTTTTCATTCACTCACAGTCGTATCCTCAAACCCACCCCATTTAGACAACTATGTCGTTCAGGAAGTGTTCACTCATCAATAAATAATTATGCGGCATATGCTACGCCGCGGGTTGTCCAGTTTAAGTTAAATCATTTAATTTTAAGACATAAAAAAAGTTAAGGCAGTTTTACTAATCCTAATTCAAATTTTAATAATAAGGCCAGTGCAATGCAAGTCCTGTTGGATGTTGGACTATTTAGAAGATGGCTTGGAGGAGCCAGTTGTCTATGAGGGCTACATCTGCAGCAGATGTCAGCTAATCCAGCACCTTGACCTCAGGGTTGCTGAACTGGAGGAGGAGTTGGCTGGCCTGTGTAGTAGTAGAGAATTGGCGGAACTGGCCAGGTATTCTTTAGTGATACAGTGCACACCCCTAAGATGGCATGCAAGGAGATTCCAGACCAGACAGGTAGAAATAGATGGGTCACGGTCACAAGGCGTAAGGTGAAGGGTGCACACTGTCTGGGGGCATCAACCCCAGAAATAGAAGTGTCAAACGATTATCAGGTCCTTGCAGAGTTGGACGGTGTCTCTGATGATTCTGTGGTGGTGGGTAAGGATGAGGATCCCCAACAGGCCACCTCAAAACCAGTTCCCAGAAAGAGAGGGGTGGTGATAGTTGGGGACTCAATCATTATGGGGATTGAAGTGCAGGTGTGTTCCAGAGACAGAGAGTCTTGCACAGTGTGTTGTCTTCCGGGAGCATGTGGTATAGCGGGTCTACGGCCCAGATGAAAGGCCAGTTCTTAAATAGATAATCGCCAAACTCTTGGCTTATAGAGGGGGCATGGTAGTGTGGCCAGAGCGGATCCCAGGTGCTTCGTGATGTGGGTGGTCCTCGCTTAAGTGCACAGGTGAGGAATCGCCTGCATCTGTAATTGATGCTGGGAACTGCTAATCGCCACACCTGAATCATGTCCCCATTATATATAGTAGGAGCATGAGTGCAGAAAGGGAAGGGAAGGGAAGAAACAGAGTACGGAAAGAGAGAATGGAGGTTAAGGGAGATGAAGGCAGGAGGCGATGCAGCCAGTGTTGGAGTGAGTGAGAGAACGAGTGAGAGCAGGCTCGTTGAAGGTTGCATGCAGATGGTAGGAGAGCCCCGGAGGAGTGTTAAGCCAACTCTTGGGGTGCTGATTGAAGCAGTTGCTCCAGCTGAGCAGTTTGGAGGAGCTGAGGAGACAACTTGCCATTGAAGGAAGCGGCAGTTGTGGAGGCTTGGGAGTGTTGAGCCCCAGCGTAAGCTCCCTGACTGCTGGGGAACTCAAATCTCAGTCCAACTGGAGCCCTACGTAGCCGGGAAATGGAAGGCTACCGGACCAGAATAGAAGGCAGCTGCATTTGCTGGTAGGGCGATTTCCCTGTTGCAGGGCCCATGTGGGAGGAGCAGGGGAGCCGACTGGCAGAAAGAAGAAAGCACCGGATTTTTAAAAAAAGACTGCTTCCAGCCATTATTATTTTAATCTTGTTTTTGAAGGATGTATTTATTGGATTTTAACCTCCACAGTTCACTTGTTTGTAATGGATTATTTATTTAAGGACTGTTTGAGGCACTGCACTATTTATTTGGACACTGTTTTGTTGGATTGTTTTAAATAAATGCACTTTGCACCTTTTTCACCATCCCCTTTCTTCGTTGTTGATGTCTTCACTGTCCAGCACATTTCCGACGGTGTCGGGTTCAAGACCTCCCCAGAAGCCATATGGGAGCATGGAACAGAACCCACATCGTCACAGTGCACAGATCATGGACCCTCCTGTAAGTGTGGATAGACTCTTGGCCAGAGTGGGGGTGGATCTAGTTGTTATTGTCCATGTTGGAACGAATGACATACATAAGGGTAGTCTGTCAGTTCTTCGATCCAGAGTTAGGTGCCAGGCTGAGGAGCACAACTGACAAGGTAGTCTTCTCCAAAGTCCTGCCTGTGCTATGCACCAGTCCAGGTAAGACTGAGGAGATCAGAAGGCTTACATCTTGGAGCAGAGTAGAAGGGTTTCGGATTATGGGGCATTGGGACTCCTTTTGGTAGAGATGGGACCTGTTACGCCATGATGGGTTACATCTGAACCAGAGGGGCACCAATGTATTGGGGAGGCATATGAGTAGGCTAGTCGAAGATTGCTTAAACTAGGGAATGGGGGAGGGGCAGGAATTTTAGGACAGGCCAGGTTTAGATTTATACATGGAGGAACAAACAATGGGGTAGAAATAAAAATGCATAGTAACGTAAATTGTAACACAACATTTATTTAAATATAGAAGGAGTAACACATTAAAAATAACTTGCCTTAATGATAGAAGTATCATAAATAAGGTAAGTGATTTGGAGCTGTATGTAGCAAATCATAATTATGATATTTTAGCAGTAATGGAAACCTGGCTAAATAACAAAGATGGGGATGAGTGTAACATAGAGGGATACACATTTTTAGGAAGGATAGACAGAAAAGAAAAGGAGGTGGGGTTGCTTTTTATGTCAAACAGAATTTAAAAGTAAGTCCTCTTCAGTTGGACAATGAGCCCCATCTTAGTGAGGACATGTGGATTCACCTGGAAAACATTGAGGAAAGAGGTCTTATTTTAGGATTCAACACACCTTTTTAGTAATATCAAAAAGTCAACTTTACAGGGAGATATTATAGTCATGGGGTACTTTAATTATCCAAATATTAACTGGGATAACCTTGCAGATGGAGGAGCACAAGAGCAGGAGCCTAATGCATAACACCATGCATAGAACTCACACTAAAACATGGTGTATGGGCAAAAGTGGAAATGTGTTTATGCACAAAAAAATTTAGATACACCAAACCATGCGTAAGTCAACTTCTACATACTTACGCTCCATAAATCCCAGTCAGCATGAAATAGTAACACATGTGCCTGCTGTCCCACCCCAACTCCTCCAAGAATTTTACATATTTTAATATACAAATCAATATAAATATCACCTTCCACGTTCAGTGTTTGCTTAAAAGACAATGACAAAAGCACATGAAAAAAAGAATTTCAGTGAATGTGAAGTGGAGGCAAGGAAAAACATACTATTTGCTGGCTTAGGCAGTGGTATAAACAACAAAGGAAGTTGGTCGAGTGATGCAGAATGGTGGATAAACTCGGAAGTTCAAGTTCAGAAAGTCGCACAGTGCCCAAAATAATTAAGAAGTGGTCAAATATCAAAGTCGCCATGAAAAGGCGAGTTGTAGCCCACCGTTTGAGTGTCATATGGAAGCGTATTAGGGTACAGAGAAAAGAAAAAAAATAGGGACACAGTGAAAACAAATGTCGAAATGTCCACTTTAATCTTGTAGTTTATTTTGTCATTAAAGTAGAACGTCATAAACTTAATCTTAAATTCAATTTTAATTTACTAGAGTTTTTCCAATCCTATCGTAACTAATGTAGCACGTTAAATGCTTTGTATTGTATGTGTCCTTCTATATGAGTAGTAAATGAGACAGAAACTGTCAAAGGTATGATTGATGACCTTAAGCACCGCTCTCAAAATATGATTTATGAAATAGGATATGTGAAAATATGATTTATTAAAATTACCCCACCCCTATGGGTGGGGAGGGCAAATATGGGTGATTGGACAACTGCCATAATTGATGATCTCTAACACCTCTTAGGCAAGAGGTTTTCATAAACCAAATTCTTATCACGCCCCGTTACCGATTCCCACACCCAGGAGGTATGCCTTTGTCTCTATAACTGCCTAATGGGTTACATGATGGGTGTGTCGCTCCACCCTGCTGCAATGGAATGCAAGAAAGGCCTTGTATAAAACTCTAGCCATTTAGTTAAAGTGCAACAACATTCATAACGCATAGAATGGATGGCCTTGTGAGTGCCCCTAAGAAAATGAAAACAAGCACAGTTTCCAGAATGTTTGAGTTACGGAACCATCGATTCAGCTCAACTTGGTATGATTCTAATTGTAATTTGAGACAAGCAGAAGTTAAAAGAAATGCTCTGGGCTGCCTCACAGTGGTAGTTTCCAAGAAAGAACCTATCTTTCCCAAATATAAAGAGGATAGCCACAAAAAGGAGAAAGAGTATCAAGAAAATTAGATAAAGGAATGAGTGACTGAAATTCATTTTTCTATGAAAGACTGGACTTTTTTTTAAATCACTTATTCCAAATATTGACAAGGCTATTCATAAAGGAAAAATGTCTGGCCAAATGAAAACAATTAAAAGAAAACTGGAAACAATGTTTTCAGAGGAGAAGATTTGCATATTGAGTAATTAAAACTCAGAGGAGAAGGAGGAAGAAAACTGGGAAACACTCACCCATAAGTAAATTGAAATAAATACAGTGGCCTTTTTTCAGAGATTACATTACCATAAAGCAACTTCAAGATGTCTTCAACCAACTACAATAATGAGGCTGAGCTACTAGACGCCTTTGATAGCTTGACTGGTCGTCTCCCGGTTTTCTCGGACTCAGAGATGTCAGAAGTCGTCCACATTTTGATGCGCTCTGAGGAGCCAGTCTACGATATTGTGGGACGGACAGCTTCCGCTAACTACCCAAACCAACTCTGACTACTCTGCTCCAAACCAAATTATGTCCACTGGTAACCTCCAACCCAGCTACTCTGCTCCAGACTAGACAATGACTGCTGATGATGTGCTTTGGCTGGGCAACATCCAGTACCTTTCTGGTTATGCTCCTGATCAGGCGTGTTGGTCTACGGAACAGACAGTGGCTGCCGACTACCTGTTTTGGCCTGAAGATATCCACCCTTGCTCCAGGTACTCTGCTCTAAGCAACTCACCTCCAGACCAGCCATCTTGGCCGGACCTTCTTATGCGTTCGACTGGCCAGATCTATTGGCCTGAGCCTCAGTTTCCTGCCCCTGATGATATCTATTGGGCGGATAGTCTCCTGGAGAACTGTGCAGTATCTGACATCTTTGTGCCTGATAATGATGTTTCAGGGAGTCTAACAGGGGCCGAGGAGATAGTCATTCAGACAACGTGTAAGAAGAGGCTGTGGATGAACTAGTTAAAGCTCTGGCCACTTGGAAAATATTGCCCAAGGAGGGTGATTATGCAGTTATGGACCTTGAACAAATTGATGGACCCATGGGTGAAACATTTCAAAAGGCTCTGAAACTTATTAAGACTTTGATTGCTGCTCTGCTGGATATAATAGTTGATTGGGACCTAAAATGTACCTGCCAGGGTTGTTTAATAGACCATCCAGGAAAAACACAGCATACGTGTTTGTTTGAGCCTGACTCTGTTTATCGGGTTGGATACTTTCAAGAGGTGCTGGCTGTTTTCTGCAAACAGTGGCTTAGGAGCCTGGTCATAAACACTCTGGGTTGCTTTAATATCTTTCTGCCTTTTCACAAAATGCTGTCAATGACTTGAAAAAAGAACATTCTATCAATGAGGCTATTGTACAATAATACACGATATATAGCCAATTATTTCTCCAAATGCCATTTTTCTGAACCTGATATGTCTGATGTACCTTTGGGGTTTATGGGGTATATAATATGGAAAAAGAAGATGAAGTGTCTGAACTGAAAAGTAATGACCATGAGGTGTCAGATTGGTTATCTGGTCAATATTCTTATACAATTCATAAACCTGTTAGAATACATTTTAAGAGAAATAAGGTTTATGTATCCGATATAGCGGACATGACAAATGTGTCTGAGAATAACCAGGGTTATAAATATTTTTTGACCTAAGGACACAGAAACTCATAATGTTTTGGGGTTTCTGGCCCCGTATACTGTACAGATTTGAAAAAATATACACGGTCAGTGATACGACTTTCAGACATTACAACCAACATCTTTGCATGTGATGGAGGGAGCATTTATGAGGTGGGACCGGAAACTGATGAAAGGAATGCTGGGAAGGAACCGAGGTGCTGTATGGGAGCCATGACGCCATCGAGATGGGACCAGAGGAAGGGATGGATTGCGAAAGTGGTAGTGCGTGGATAGGGAATCTGGGCAAAGTTACGCCGGCATTGTTTCTGTCTTTCTGTGGGAATAAAAGAAAGAAAGGTTAGTACCCCACCTTGATCCCCTGGCACGATATGTTACGTTGCTTGTCGGGTCTTTACGTGGCTCCCTATGCGCGCGTGCGTGACAGCATGCATGTGTACAGCCCCTGATAAACAAAATGGGAAAAGAAGTGACAAGAGCCTTCCAAGACATTCTGAGTGGCAGTAGAACTCCAAAGAAGCTCCAGGAAGATAAGGGGAAAGAGTTTTTCAACTGAGATTTTCAAAAACTGCTAAAGAAGAATGGAATAAAACATTTCACCACAGGAAATGAGTTAAAGGCATTCGGGATAGAGAGATTTAACTGCACACTAAAATGTAAAATGTAGAAATATTTCAGCACATGTAATATGAGAACCTACATCGATAAATTGCCGGATCTAGTATATTCTTACAACAAAAGTTATCATTGAAGTATAAAAATGGCTCCTTCTGATGTAAACACATTAAATTCCTGGATAGTTTTCAAAAACTTATATGACATCGCTAACCCCTAGGGTCCTCTGTTGTATAAGTTCAAAGCAGGTGATACAGTTAGGGTTTCTAAAACCAGACATCCTTTTGCAAAAGGTTATGAACAAACATTTTCAGATGAAATCTTCACAGTCTCTGAGCTTGTACCTAGGTCATTGGCTGTTTACAAACTGAAAGAATACGATGGTGAAGAGATCATAGGCTCCTTTTATGCCCGTGAATTGCAAAAAGTTTAAGTCAATTCCACAAATATATACAGGATTGAGAAAATACTGGTTAGGAAAGTTCAGCATAAAAAACAAATCATTTTAGTCAAATGGCTCAGGTGGCCAGAAAAATTTAATAACTGGATACCAGAGAGCCAAGCCCAAGATGTGAAATAAAATCCTTATCGACCTTAATCTGATCATCATTCTCTAACAGTATACGATAGAGCGCAAACTTTTTTTTGTGACTCTGCCTTATAACGCTTCCTCAGCCATTTTCCAATTTCATGACAAAGCTTGCTAAACCCATAGAACTAGAAGGCTCTTGGGAAGATGGTCTAGCACAAATACAATATCCACATACATGGAATACCATTGACAAACTGGATAATGAGTTCTACATTTCTGCTCCTGAGATAAAAAAATATTACTGCATTCCTTGGGGCTATTACAAAGGTAACTTGACAACCTTAAGCCTGTGTCACACACGTGCGATTGTGAGGCAGCTGAACAGCCTGAATAATAGTAGTATCACGCCAGACCAGGGGGTGGTGAGCTGCACTGACTTTCTCTCTCAATCCTCTGCTGACCATCCACAGGAAATCCCGTTCACTTCTGGTGCCTATGATGACATCAGTTCCGGTACCGTCACCATTGCTGACGCTAAAATTTCCTGTCTCAGCCTTTAAAGCTGCCTAATTCCTCATCCCAAATCAGTTCTGTTTTGGATTTAAACCTGTCAAAAACTCAATATGAATTACACATTTGCAACCAGGGCACAATATATGGGTGGCTGCCCCAAACCTTTTTGATGTCTTTGAACTATTCTTGTGACACCTGCCCACTATGACAGACGTTGCCGTGGGAACTGTCCCTTCTGAGAATCCTGTGAAATTCAGTTATAATGCTGTGGCAAGAAGAGTCTACGTGATCCCAGGCAAAAAGGATGAAACTATGCACTTAAAAGGTCAGCTGGGTCGAATATTAGGAGCGCATCCTGATCAGACTCGGGGGCTAACATACAAGGCTCCTTTCCCCGCCGACATGAGGGCTGGCTTTTACACTTTGTACATGTATGGCGACATGGTTTCTCATCAGAAAGTCGAAGACAGCTACGTCCCCCTTTTGTGAAAAAGGATATAAAGATATCAAGAGAATAAAATTACCATCATCACATATGACAAACCTCATTATACACCAGTCAGCAAGAATCATTTTGATACAGTGACTATTGAAATAAAGATGGACCAGAATAAAAATGTTCCACTTCAGTTTGGTAAGGTGATAGTGAAGTTACATTTCAGCCTTGTCAGGCATTCTATGCACAACTGAAGCAATGCGGTCTTACCAGGATCCAACACCCTATATCCAATATTACCAGACCCAAGCGGGTACAGGCTTACCAGGACCTCTTGAAAAAAGGTTTTGACATAGCAAAACCATGTATCAAATCAGCTGCTAAAAATATTGCAAAAGATGTGTTCACCAGGGCGATATCAAGCGTGGCTAGTGGCAGCCAAGAAAAGCAGGAGGGTGCGGGGTTGATTGTGATAAGAAAGACAAAACACAAGGGTCGTGTGAGGGCCCGCCAGTCAAAAAGGCAAGGCGCACTATTTTTGTAACATTTTTTTAAAGAAAAAGAAAAAAGAAGAAGAAAAATTTTTTAAGAGAAGATAACTTTTGTACACAGAATGTCCAAAGAGTGTGTCAAATCTGAACTGGATCTGTTCACAGTGCCTTTCACTCAAACGAGTGTAGATAAAAGTATATACACTGAAGTCCCACCTTTCTCAGCCCTCTCTGAAGTAGCGCCATTAGAATTTCTCATAGCTGGAAATGGGGAGGATTACCTTGACTTGAATAACAGCAGCCTCCGTATTTGCGAAAAAAGTCAAAGTTTCACCAGGAGTGAAATTAATGCAAGCTCATGCCCTTACATCAGCCAATGCTAAATATCCTGTGGAAACAGTGAATATGAAAGTATTCAGCATGCCAGTGGGTATCCGAGTATGTAATCAAGAAAACCTGTTTCTGGGTCAACTACCAAAGTATGTAGTGGATAATGAAGCTTTTTCAGGATCTTGTACAAGGAATCCATTCAATTTCAAACATAACGATGTAGAGTTCCTGGCTCTGTACTTGGACGGTGAACAGATTCCTGCCAAACCTTTTCAACCAGATTTTGCAAACAGCAACAGTGGTAGGGAATACTATAACCTGGTTTTGGCCACTGGAAAGCATTTGAAGGATCAAGCTCTGTCTATCACCCATTCAGAGTAATCGTAAGGATATACTCTTTTTGCTTTTGATCTAACCCCTGATGAAAAATGCGGTGATCATTTTTCCTTGGTTAAAACTGGAAACATGAGATTTGAATTACGCTTCCGCGTGCCACTCCCACGGACCATCATTCTAATAATATACGCCATCTTTGATAGCATCATCATAATCAACCAGAGACATAATGTGCTGTATGACTCTCATAAACACCATGAATACAAAACTATTAACAGAGCTGCTGTCCCAAGATCCCTACACTGAAAGATATTTCCGTGGGGTGCTGGCATGTGATCAACTACCGAAAAAAAATATCAGACTGCCAGCCATGTCCGTAGTGAATACTCACTGTCAAACCCAACCTAGAGAACACTGGCTGGGGATTTACCTCACTGAAGACAGAAATGGAGAGTTTTGTGATTCCTATGTTAATCCTTTGGACTTTATTTACTTCCTGAATGACATTTACCATTTCTTAAACAAAACCTGTAAGTAAATCATTTATAGCAACAGGTAGCATCAAAGTTGGTTTTCGGACACATGCGGCCAACACTGCCTCTTCTTTCTGCATCAGCGAGGAAAAGGACTTTTGTATGCCTCTGTAATAAAAAAGTATTCTGATGATGTAAACAATAACGATGCTATGGTCTCTAAATTTGTTAGTTCCTGGCTTCCTTCACCGGGATGATGTTTTTATCGTTACCCTTGCATGCAAAGATTAGAGACCTATAAATATTTCAATAGACAGTTAAAGAATGACAACACTCTATAATGACATACAATTGTTATTAATGAACAAACAATTTTTACAATTTAATAAGCAATCTATTCCAGTCTTTTTTTTCTCGGTTTGCATCAGTAGGGACTGTCGTCAGGATGATGAGCAGGGTGGGGGGTAGCGGGCGGTTTAAAACGTTCAAGGAGTTCTCTCGTTTCACCATTAGGCACAACAGAAAATGGAATGTTCAAACCAGCCATGGCTTTTACAAATTCCTTCCAACCACGCAGCCTCCTATGCTCAGGTATTGTATGAGATGCTGTCAGATTACATACTAAATCCACCATATTGGATCCAACCAAAGGTTTACCTTCTAACATCAGCTCTTCATGGTTATTCCAAAATGTAATACTGGGACTGACAGACATTTTATGCAAAACAGATACAACTTTTTTTTTTTTCTTTTGCAGGAGCGCTTCTCAATACCTCTTGCCAAACCCGATCCTCAGACACGTTAACTGTACTAACTGCCCCCTTTGCATTTTCTTCTTTTGGTAACATGAGTGTCAGACTGTTACTTTCTTTATCAACCTTTTTAACTAAAATTAGGTATCTCTATAAGATAGAAGTGTAAAGCTTCACCTTCTCATCAGCCCCTATATCACAGTGATGCAGGATGTTTCTCATTTCCTTGTCCAGTTCAGTTTCAATGGCACTCAAGAGATTTGGATTAGCGCTCTTTTGCTTAAAAACAGACATTTGATGCTGTGGTACCAAATACAATTTCTGAGCGTATTCCATGTTTATGCTCTAGATGCTAATAAACTGGAGATGAAGGGTACAGTGACACTTAAAAGAGCCCACAAAAAGCCTCCTTTCTGGTTCAAAATAGCTTTCTTTTTTTAAGGTTAGTTTTCTGTCACTTATTTTTCTAACAGATGTTTTATGCTTCTTGAGTTGTTTAAACTGCTTGGATGAAAGAGGTATATTGCCTTTTAAAGTATTACAGGCTATTTCGGACAAAGCTTTACTTAAATCGTCAGAAGACACATTTATAAGATATTTTCTGCAACGACAAGAACAACAGACTAAGGCCTTGAGAGGCTGTAGGTTATTGCGTATTCTGGCCGACATGCTGACAGAATATGGAACTTTGAACCAGAATAGATTCTTTTATCTTTTCATGGTGTACACGACTGGCCAGTCAGGCAGAAACAGACCGGTTCTTAATCGCAGTTCATCAGGTGTCTGAGCTTTCAGATCCACTAAGAGATTACCACAAAGTAATTTTGTAGCATCTTCGAAAGCTTCCAGAAAGAATTTAACAGCCACCCATATATTCTCCCTTACTTCAAATGGGTTATGATAGAATCACACAAATGTGCACAAGTCCTTCATAGGTTCGGGACAGGAAGTGACACTATCAAAGGGACCGGAAACCAGAAGTAGTGTACTCAAAAGGGCTGGAACCGGAAATTATGTCATCAGGGCCAGGCGGAATTTCCCGTGAACCATCTGCAAGAAAGTGAGAAAATGAGACAGTGCACTCCGCCACCCCCTGATCAGGCATGGGATTACTCTCTTTCAGGCCCTTTAGCTGCCTCCAATGTGCATGTGTGACAAAAGCGAACATCAAAATCTCTTTTAGTATTCATATGGACTTGTAGTGTAGACTTTTAGGAGAACCCTCTTGTTATACACCACTCTGAATTTGTTTTCAAGTGGTCTGTTTGCTAAAGTGAAAGTGAGCTTCATGAGACGTCACAAAAGTCTGATCTAGTTTGGATAGTGACAAGAGGTTTACAATTTTACCGGTTTCATGGTTTATGGTAATGCCATTTACCTTCATACATGTTCTGCCTTGAGCTGTTTTATACCGGTACGTCTTGGACCTCCTGAAGCAAATTCTATAATATAATCACCAGGGGCCTCATGCCTAACGCCGTGCATAGAATTCACATTTAAACATGGAGTATGGACAAAAGACAAAATGTGAGTACACACAAAAAAATCCAGATGCATAAATCTGTGTGTACGCCAACTTCCTCATTCTTCTGCTCCATAAATCACAGTCAGCATGAAAAGTAACGCTCGCGCATGCGCCTGTTGCTCCACCCCAACTCCACCCAGAATTACACATCTTTGAATATGTAAATCAATATAAATACAGTGGAACCTCTAGATACGAGTTTAATTCGTTCCAGCACTGAGCTTGTATAGCGAATTTCTCGTATCTAGAACAAACTTCCCCATTGAAAATAATGGAAATCCAGTTAATCCGTTCTGCACCCCAAATATATTAACATAAAAATCAATTTTCCTAACAAATAACACTGATAAATTATATATACTGTAGTCTACCTTTAATAAATAACACTGGTAAATAATATAACTGATTATTAAAAGAATCAAAACAGGTGTCCAAAGTGCAGTAGGGCATTCAATAAATCTTTAAATAAATAATCCTTAAAACAGTTGTGAAGTGGCGGTTTAAAATACACAAGAATAACAATCCTTTAACACGAATTTAAAACGTCAAAAGGATGCCGTCTTTAAAAAACAGATGACAATCCCCGGTGCTTCTTCTCTGTTAGCGTCTCACCTGCGGGCTCTGCAACAGGCGAGACACTCTTAATGCAGCTGACCTTCTCTACACCGTCCTGCTTCAGCTGTTTGGCTCGCCTGTTCAGCTCACTGTTCAGCTACACGCGAGCCTGCACTCACTCGCCCGCCCGCCTGCCTGCTTGCTTGCTTGTGCTTGCGCGCGCGCTCTCTCTCTCTCTCTCTCTCACTTTTTCTCCCCCTTAACCGGCTCGCGCTTCTCTATATATGCGGGGAGGACATGGCAGCTGCAGCCCATCAGCCACAGGAACAATCATGGATGTGGGCAGTTTCCCACCTGTGCACTTAAGTGAGAAACGCAGACACCGCAGATCGCGGCTCGCAACTGCTACCACGCCCCCTTGCTAAGCCGCGAGCTATACCCACAGCCTGGCTCGTGGCTCGTTACGCGAGCCAATGCTTGTATTTAGATCTGAATTTTTCGCTCATACTTTCCTCGTATTTTGAATTTCTCGTATACAGAGGTGATCGTATCTCGAGGTTCCACTGTACCCCATTATGTTTTGAGGGAAAAAAAGAATTTCAGTGAATACCAAGTAGAGAGTTTAAGAAGTGATATAAACAACAAAAGAAAGTTGATCAAGTAACAGAGTGGCAGAGAAACTCGAAAGTTCAAGTTCAGAAAGTCACACAGTGCCCAAAATAAAAAAGAAGTGGTCAGATATCAAAGTGGCCGTGAAAAGGCAAGTCGAAACCCACCGTCTAAGTGTCATATGGAAGTGTATTAGGGTACAGAGAAAAGAAAAAACACTGGGACACAGTGTGAAAAAAAGGTTGAAATTTCTACTTTAATCACGTAGTTTATTTTGTCATTAAAGTAGAACGTCATAAACTTCATCTCAAAATCGTTTAATTTAATAGTTTCTTACATCCCATTATAACTAAAGTAGCACATTAAATGCTTCATAGTCTATGTACTCTTATGTGTGTGAATCAGTACAGTACGTGTTTCTTAAACTAGCTTTCTCTTATGCCGACATGACACAGAATACATTACATTCATGATGTTACAGCTCTCTGAACAATTTAAATACTAAGATGTATATTTTATATCATTTTCATGATGATAGAAATTAAAGCATGTATAAAAAATTGAGGCACTTTGGTGCAGTGGTAGCGATGAGCTGGTTCCCCTTCCAGAGACTGTTCATGCCTCCCGCAATATGCTTGCTGCCCCGTGCACAACCCTCGTAAAATAATTTATTGCAGCAGTACTGTCTCTTTCAAACGTACTAAACCCTGGTTCCTGTTCCTCCTTTTCTTTCTCCAAATAACCAATCGCCAAACAATCATCTGTTTTTTTTGTTATAATTTTATTGATTTTATTGAAATCACACAACATTCCATACAAATGGATCAATTTTTACAAAAATAGGATTGAAAACAAATCAACCTCCACCCTTGAGAAAGAGAGCATGGCCAGCAGAGTAAAACTTAAAGCTAGTAAAATAAGTAAATAGATGATTTAATAAGTTACCCTAAGTTCTTGTCTATAGGAAAAAAGTTGTGAAAATGAAAAAATAGAATATCGGCTTATACATAAGTCCGGCTTATACAGTAATCCCTCCTCCATCGCGGGGGTTGCGTTCCAGAGCCACCCGCGAAATAAGAAAATCCGCGAAGTAGAAACCATATGTTTATATGGTTATTTTTATATTGTCATGCTTGGGTCACAGATTTGCGCAGAAACACAGGAGGTTGTAAAGAGACAGGAACGTTATTCAAACACTGCAAACAAACATTTGTCTCTTTTTCAAAAGTTTAAACTGTGCTCCATGACAAGACAGAGATGACAGTTCCATCTCACAATTAAAAGAATGCAAACATATCTTCCTCTTCAAAGGAGTGCCTGTCAGGAGCACAGAATGTCACATAGATAGAGAAAACAATCTCTAGCAAACAAATCAATGGTACTGTTTGGCTTTTAAGTATGCGAAGCACCGCGGCACAAAGCTGTTGAAGGCGGCATCTCACACCTCCTCCGTCAGGAGCAGGGAGAGAGAGAGAGAGAGAGAGAGAGAGAGAGAGAGAGAGAGAGAGAGAGAGAGAGAGTGAGTTTGTTTTTCAGTCAAAAATCAATACGTGCCCTTTGAGCTTTTAAGTATGTGAAGCACTGTGCAGCATGTCGTTTTCAGGAAGCAGCGTCCGTATCGTCTAGGTGTGCGAACAGCCCCCCTGCTCAATCCCCATACGTCAGGATCACAGATAGTCAGCGCAAGAGAGAGAGAAAAGTAAGCAATCTAGCTTCTCAGCCATCTGCCAATAGCGTCCCTTGTATGAAATCAACTGGGCAAACCAACTGAGGAAGCATGTACCAGAAATTAAAAGACCCATTGTCCTCAGAAATCCGCAAACCAGCAAAAAATCTGTGATATATATTTAAATATGCTTACATATAAAATCACAATTTAAATGACCGCTACGCGCGCGTGTTGACTCAGCGACGCCCAGAGCAGAAAGAACGCGCTCCGGCCGCTCCAACTGCACCATGCAGGGAGTGAGAGAGACGCCAATATCTCACACTCTCTCCCCCCTTAAAGAAATTAAATGGGTGCGAGTGAGACCACTGACCTCCCTCCCTTCTATTAGTTATAGGTTATAGTACGTTCGGCTTATCCATGAGTCCGGCTTATCTATGATAAGATTTTATTTTAAAAATTTGTATGATTTTTGGTCTCCGGCTTATACACGAGTCCGGCTTATAGACAAGAACCTAGGGTAATAAAGATTAATGGAGAAGAAAAAGAAGTGGGGAGAGAATCTGCTTCCTCAGTGCTTTAAAAGCTTATTCTAAAATGTAATTAGTTAGATTCTGCCAGGTTTTGAAAAAGTTCTGCACGGATACTCTAAGTGAGAATTTGATTTTTTCCAAATTTAAATAGTATATAATGTCAGTTACACACTGACTTAAAAGAGGAGAGTTAGGATTCTTACAGTTGAGCAAGATAAGTCTACGTGCCAATAGTGTAGTAAAGGCAATTACAGTTTGTTTGTCCTTCTCCACTTTAAGCCTGTCTCGGAGTACACCAAAGATAGCTGTTATTGGGTTAGGAGGGATTGTGAAACCAAGGCTGTCTGAAAGGCATTTAAATATTTTGGTCCAGAATGATGTTAATTTGGTGCAGGCCCAAAACATTTGACCCAGTAAGGCTGGAACTTGATTGCAGCATTCACAGGTTGGATCTTGCCCTGGGAACATTTTACACAATTTTAAATAAGACAGATGTGCTCGATATATAATTTTCAGTTGAATAATTATATGCTTTGCACATATGGAGCTCACGTGAATTCTCTGCATTGCTACCTTCCACTCCTTTTCTGAGATATTGAGTGAGATATCCTTTCCCCACTATCCTCTTGGATCTTTGAAAGGGAGGGACTGTAAAATGGTTTTTTATATTGCAAAAATGCTGTCTGAGTCCTCGAGACTGAGCAATATTTTTTCCAGCATAGAGGGAGGTGGGGGGTGGGGAAAATTGGGTAGGTTTTGTTTATCAAAGTTTCTAATTTGAAGGTAATGAAAGAAATATGTTGCTGGAAAGTTAAATTTGGAATGTAATTGTTTGTAGGATGCAAATATATTGTCTATATACAGATCTCTGTGATTTAATCACAAATGTTTTCCAGATATTAAAAACTGCATATGTTTGAGAGGGTGAAAAAAGGTGGTTCTCGTGCAGATGTGCCACAGATAAAAGCTTCTCTATCTCAAAATACTTCCTAAATTGGTTCCATATTCTGAGTGAGTGAACCACAATTGGGATGTTAGTATATTGGTGATAACTTGCATTTATAGATAGATAGATAGATAGATAGATAGATAGATAGATAGATAGATAGATAGATAGATAGATAGATAGATAGATAGATAGATAGATAATTTATTAATTTATTAATAGGGGCACAAAGCAAGGAATATAAAAAAGTACTACAGGATTTTATTTCTATTGCGGACCAAGCCTGTGTATGTTCATCTGTTTGTGTCCATGTTCAGGTTTTTATAGTTTGTATGTTTGCTGCCTAGTAATAAAATTGAAAGTTAGGTAGAACCATGCCACCTTCTGCCTTAGGTCTTTGTAGGGTCGTCCTTTGGATATGTGGATGTTTTGAATTCCAAATAAATGAAGTTATAGTCTAATTTCTTAAAAAACGATTTATTGATGTATATTGGAATGTTTTGAAATAAAAAGAGAAGCTTCGGAAGGATATTCATCTTAACAATGTTAATTCTTTCAGCTAAAGTGAGATGATGGGTTGACCATCTATGCAAGTCTTGCATATTTTTTTCCATACAGACGGCGAAATTTTGATGATAAAGAGCTTTATGTTTACTTTTGATGTTTACCGCTAGGTATTTAAACTTATCTGCAATGATAAAAGGCAATGTGTCCAATCTAGTATTGTGTGCTTGAGAATTCACTGGAAAGAGCACACTTTTATTCAAATTAATTCTGAGACCAGAAATCTTTTGAAATTCTGTTAGTGCTGTTAGTACTGCAGGCACAGAATTTTGGGGATCTGATATATACAGTACCATATCATCTGCATATAGAGAAATTTTCTGTTTAAGTCCTTCTCTGATAATCCCCTTTATCTCATAAGCATTTCGACAGTGAACTGCCAGTGGCTCAATGGCAATTGCGAAAAGCAGTGGTGACAAGGGGCATCCTTGTCTGGTACCACGTTCTAATTTAAAGTAGTCTGAATTAATGTTGTTAATACAAACTGAAGCTTCTGGACTGGTATACGGTAGTTTGATCCATGCACAAATGTTCGGGCCAAACCCAAATTTGTCCAATGTAGTAAAAAGGTAGTTCCATTCAATCATATCAAATGCTTTTTCTACATCCAACTATGCAGGGTGAATATATTACACTAGCAAAATACCCGCGCTTCGCAGCGGAGAAGTAGTGTGTTAAAGAGGTTATGTAAACATATATATACATATACATATATACATATGTATACATATCTACATATACACATATCTACATATACATATATACACACATATCAGCATATATATATACACATACATATACACACATACATACACACACACATATACATATATACATATACACATACATACATAGTGCGTTGTAACACGGGCTGTGATTGTTACATGGGAGGGAGACGACAAATCACAGCTTCCCGCTTTCTAATCGGGCCTGTGATTGGTGCTTTGACGGATGCCCAGATCCCACAGTATCTCCCCTTAGGAGAGGCGTTAGGCAAGTGTAATTGAATAGCGGTGCTGCAAGTTTAGCTTTACACCTGTTTTTAAGGCTTATTGATGGAGGAGGGATTACTGTATAATATATAGATATATATATATATATATGTATATATATATATATATATATATATATATATATATATATATATATATATATATATAGATATATATATATGTATGTATGTCTATATATATATATACAGTGGTATGAAAAACTATTTGCCCCCTTCCTGATTTCTTATTCTTTTGCATGTTTGTCACGCAAAATGTTTCTGATCATCAAACACATTTAACCATTAGTCAAATATAACACAAGTAAACACAAAATGCAGTTTTTAAATGATGGTTTTTATTATTTAGGGAGAAAAAAAATCCAAACCTACATGGCCCTGTGTGAAAAAGTAATTGCCCCCTTGTTAAAAAATAACCTAACTGTGGTGTATCACACCTGAGTTCAATTTCCGTAGCCACCCCCCAGGCCTGATTTCTGCCACACCTGTTTCAATCAAGAAAATCACTTAAATAGGAGCTGCCTGACACAGAGAAGTAGACCAAAAGCACCTCAAAAGCTAGACATCATGCCAAGATCCAAAGAAATTCAGAAACAAAATGAGAACAGAAGTAATTGAGATCTATCAGTCTGGGTAAAGGTTATAAAGCCATTTCTAAAGCTTTGGGACTCCAGCGAACCACAGTGAGAGCCATTATCCACAAATGGCAAAAACATGGAACAGTGGTGAAACCTTCCCAGGAGTGGGGCCAGCCGGACCAAAATTACCCCAAGAGCGCGCAGAGACGACTCATCCGAGGAGGTCACAAAAGACCCCAGGACAACGTCCCTAAAGAACTGCAGGCCTCACTTGCCTCAATTAAGGTCAGTGTTCACGACTCCCCATAAGAAAGAGACTGGGCAAAAACCGGCCCTGCATGGCAGATTTCCAAGACACAAACCACTGTTAAGCAAAAGAACCATTAGGGCTCGTCTCAATTTTGCTAAGAAACATCTCAATGATTGCAAGACTTTTGGGAAAAATACCTTGTGGACTGATGAGTCAAAAGTTGAACTTTTTGGAAGGCAAATGTCCCGTTACATCTGGCGTAAAAGGAACACAGCATTTCAGAAAAAGAACATCATACCAACAGTAAAATATGGTGGTGGTAGTGTGATGGTCTGGGGTTGTTTTGCTGCTTCAGGACCTGGAAGGCTTGCTGTGATAGATGGAACCATGAATTCTACTGTCTACCAAAAAATCCTGAAGGAGAATGTCCGGGCCATCTGTTCGTTCAACTCAAGCTGAAGCGATCTTGGGTGCTGCAACAGGACAATGACCCAAAACACACCAGCAAATCCACCTCTGAATGGCTGAAGAAAAACAAAATGAAGACTTTGGAGTGGCCTAGTCAAAGTCCTGACCTGAATCCCAATTGAGATGCTATGGCATGACCTTTAAAAGGCGGTTCATTGCTAGGAAAACCCTCAAATAAAGCTGAATTACAACAATTTTGCAAAGATGAGTGGGCCAAAATTCCTCCAGAGCGCTGTAAAAGACTCATTGCCGTTATCGCAAACGCTTGATTGCAGTTATTGCTGCTAAGGGTGGCCCAACCAGTTATTAGGTTCAGGGGGGCAATTACTTTTTCATACAGGGCCATGTAGGTTTGGATTTTTTTTTTCTCCATAAATAATAAAAACCACCATTTACAAACTGCATTTTGTGTTTACTTGTGTTATAATTTGACTAATGGTTAAATGTGTTTGATGATCAGAAACATTTTGTGTGACAAACAATGCAAAAGAATAAGAAATCAGGAAGGGGGCAAATAGTTTTTCACACCACTGTATGTAAGCTTATGAGTACTGCCTTACTTCTCTTTTAAGAAAGGAAGATGTAATGATACTTGATTTAAACGATTACATGTCTTGGGTGGGTTTGCGTAGCTTATTATCAATATCTTTACACCTGTTTTAAGACTTATTGACTGAACGGGCTTTCACGAAAAAAAGTTAGGGCTTTTGCTACAGGATACACCCTCCACAAGTTAAGGAAGTAAAAATAAGGTATATATTTCTGTTTTATTTAAACCTTTTAAGTTTGTATGCGGGGCGGTATGGTGGCGCAGTGAAAGGTGCCAGTAGGAGACCAGGTTCGCTTCCCTGCGTGGAGTTTGAATGTTCTCCCCGTGTCTGTCTGGGGTTTCCTCCGGGTACTCCGGTTTCCTCCCACAGTCCAAAGACATGCAGGTTAGGTGCATTGGCGAATCTAAATTGTCTGTGGTGTAGTGGGTGTGTGCGCCGTGCGGTGGGCTGGCACCTTGCCCGGGTTTGTTTCCTGCCTTGTGCCCTGTGCTGGCAGGGATTGGCTCCTGTATTTAGGATATAGCGGGTTGGATAATGGATGGATGGACATTTGCATGCATAGCCCTATTTGCCTATTTTCGTTTTTTTTCTTTCTTCAGTAATATTTCAGCAAACCTGGAGCTTGTCAGTTCAAATCCTGGTACTGACACCACTGTGTGACCCTGAGGAAGTCACTTCACCTGCCTGTGCTGCAAAAAACAAATGTAATGTAACAAATTGTACCTCAGATGCTTGCAAGTTGCTGGAATAAAGGCATAAGTAAAATAGATAAATATGTATTATACACATAGGAACTATTCATTTATTTTCAGTTAAGTCATCTGCAGCAAACCTTTATAAATGAGGGTTTCTCCTTTTTAGATAGTGCAAACTGTTTCTTCTCATTGAGGTTTTCTCTTGGAGAGCTTTTATTCATTTCATTGAAAATTAAAGCAGCAGCTGCCTAAAATATGTAGCTTTCTTATTAATTTTTCAACATTGGGTAAAATAAACTTTATAAAGTAACATAAAAGGTTTAAATACTGGTTATCCTTATTACACTAAAATATTACTAAAGAGATACAAAAAAAGTAAAATGCATATGTTGTTTTTCTCTTAAGGAGATTAAATATTACTGAAGAAAGAAAAAAAAAACTAAAACAGCCAAATGGGGCTATGCATACGAACTTAAAAGGTTTAAATAAAACAGAAATATATACCTTTATTTTTTACTTCCTTAACTTGTGGAGGGTGTATCCTGTAGCAAAGCCCTAAATTTTTTTGTGAAAGCCCGTTTCAGTCAATAAGTCTTAAAAACAGGTGTAAAGATATTGACAATAAGCTACAGCAAACCTACCAAGACATGGAATCGTTTAAATCAAGGCGGCGAGTCGGAAAAACACCATCCATACTATTAGTTAACGATTAACACATTTCTATATGTATTGTAAGCATACAATACAACTGATAATATGTTGTGCTTATTTATCTGGTGTTGTACCGACATTTTTGCGCGTTTTTAACGGCTGAAATCCAACGTGGTTTTGTGCCCTTCAGAATGAAAACAGTTTGCATTTACCTTTTTAATAAAAGGCGAGCTTTTAAGCCTGAGAAATCACCCCGTAAATGCACACGTTTAATTGCACATGTGTTAATATGTATGCTTACACAGTATTAAAAGACACTCAACAATTAACGTCATTTACCTTCGTTCCCACGTTTGAGTTGTACTGTAAATCTCTTCCTTGTTTTCAGTTCACATGATTACGTAGGAGGCGTGATGACGCGATACCTGACTCCCCCTCCTCCATTACAGTATATGGACAAAAAGAGGTTCAGTTATGACCATTACGCGTAGAATTTCGAAATGAAACCTGCCTAACTTTTGTAAGTAAGCTGTAAGGAATGAGCCTGCCAAATTTCAGCCTTCCACCTACACGGGAAGTTGGACAATTAGTGATGAGTGAGTCAGTCAGTCAGTCAGTGAGTGAGTGAGTCAGTGAGGGCTTGCCTTTTATTAGTATAGACTAGCAAAATACCCCGCGCTTCGCAGCGGAGAAGTAGTGTGTTAAAGAGGTTATGAAAAAGTAAAGGAAACATTTTAAAAATAACGTAACATGATTGTCAATGAATTGTGTTGTCATTGTTATGAGTGTTGCTGTCATAGATATATATATACATACATATACACATATATTATATATTTATATATATATGTATATATATGTATTTATTTTAAATATATAATATACACATATATTATATATATATATATATATATATAATACACATATTATATAATAATAAATAAAAACTCATTACATTTATATATATACACATATATATATACACATAGATAGATAGATAGATAGATAGATAGATAGATATATATATGCGTATATATATATAATATATATATATATATATATATATATATATATATATATATATAATATATATACCCATATATTATATATATATGTATAATATATATATACACACACATATATATAAATATATATATACACATATATATATAATATATATATACACATATATATTAATATATATTACACACATACAATATATAATATATATATATATACACATATATTTATATATAATATATATATATATATACACATATATATAATATATATATATACACATAATATATAATATATATACACATATATATATATATATATATTACACATATACATATATAATATATATATATACATATATATATAAATATATATATTATACACATATTATATCTATACTAATAAAAGGCAAAGCCCTCACTGACTCACTGACTGACTGACTGACTGACTGACTCATCACTAATTCTCCAACTTCCCGTGTAGGTAGAAGGCTGAAATTTGGCAGGCTCATTCCTTACAGCTTACTTACAAAAGTTAGGCAGGTTTCATTTCGAAATTCTACGTGTAATGGTCATAACTGGAACTTGTTTGACTGACTCACTCATCACTAATTCTCCAACTTCCCGTGTAGGTAGAAGGCTGAAATTTCGCAGGCTCATTCCTTACAGCTTACTTACAAAAGTTAGGCAGGTTTCATTTCGAAATTCTTCGCGTAATGGTCATAACTGGAACCTGTTTTTTGTCCATATACTCTAATGGAGGAGGTGGAGTCACGTATTGCGTCATTACGTATTACGCCTCCTACGTAATAAGTGAACTGAAAACGAGGAAGAGATTTACAGTACAAGTCAAACGCGGGAATGGATAGGTAAATGACGTTAATTGTTGACTGTCTTTTAATACTGTGTAATTGTTGAGTGTCTTTTAATACTGTGTAACCATACATATTAACATGTGCAATTAAACGTGTGCATTTAGGGGTGATTTCTCAGGCTTAAAAGCTCGCCTTTTATTAAAAAGGTAAATGCAAACTGTTTTCATTCTGAAGGGCACAAACCACGTTAGATTTCAGCCGTTAAACGCGCAAAAATGTCAGTACACCCGATATAAGCGCAACATATTATCAGTTGTATTGTATGCTTACAATACATATAGAAATGTGTTAATCGTTAACTAATATTATGGGATGGTGTTTTTCGACTCATGCCTTGATTTAAACGATTGCATGTCTTGGTGGGTTTGCGTAGCTTATTGTCAACTAGCAAAATACCCACGCTTCGCAGCGGAGAAATAGTGTGTTAAAGAGGTTATGAAAAAGTAAAGGAAACATTTTTAAAATAACGTAACATGATTGTCAATGTAATTGTGTTGTCATTGTTATGAGTGTTGCTGCTTCACAAAAAAACAGATCCTTAACAAATTGCTATTGGGATATTTTCCCTCAATTTAAAAAGCTTTTCTTCTTCATAAAAATTTAAAAGCAGTACTTCGCGGGGATTTAGATATATATATATATATATATATAGAGAGAGAGAGAGAGAGATAGATATATATATATAGATTTAGATATATAGACATACATACATACATAAATATATATAGATATATAGATATATATATATATATATATATATATGTATGTATGTCTTATAAGTACTGCCTTACTTCTCTTTAAGAAAGGAAGATGTAATGATACTTGATTTAAACGATTCCATGTCTTGGTGGGTTTGCGTAGCTTATTGTCAATATCTTTACACCTGTTTTTAAGACTTATTGACTGAAACGGGCTTTCACAAAAATAGTTAGGGCTTTGCTACAGGATACACCCTCCACAAGTTAAGGAAGTACAAATAAAAGTGTATATTTCTGTTTTATTTAAACCTTTTAAGTTTGTATGCATAGCCCCATTTGGCTGTTTTAGCTTTTTTTTTCTTTCTTCAGTAATATTTAATCTCCTTAAAGAAAAAGAACATATGCATTTTACTTTTTTTGTATCTCTTTAGTAATATTTTAGTGTAAAAGGATAACCAGTATTATGTGTATATATATATATTATATAATATATGTGTATATATATATATATATTATATATATGTGTGTATATATATATATATATATGTGTATATATGTGTATACATTATATATTATATATATATATAAATATGTGTATATATATTATATATATATGCATATATTATATATATGTGTATATATATATATATCATATATATATGTGTATATATATATTATATATGTGTGTATATATATATATCATATATATATGTGTATATATATTATATATATAGTATATATATTATATATTATATATATATATATGTATTATATATATATATATGGTATATATATATTATATATATATGTATATATATATTATATATATTGTATATTATATTATATATATGTGTATGTGTGTGTATATATAGATATATATGTGCAGTTGGAGACCCACAAAGGGAGAAAAAACGAATCACGTATCATAAAATAGTTTTATTCCTGAGCTTTCAACCCCTATCAGGGGTCTTCATCAGAGGATAATGCTTAGACTTACAAGAATCAAAGGCAATATATAGCAACACATTCAGGGGGGGGGGTGGGTGGAGGTGACTAAGCCCGTATGATCAAAAAGGGGGGGGTGGGGGTTTATCGTTAAATTAAAGTGCATATGTCCTTCTTAAGTTGGCATATGCTGGGTTTATGTCCAAGTGTCTGTTGATGGCATTTTCATCTGATAGCCAAGACTCGGCCAACTCTCTGGCGCTGTGTATATATATATAATACATTCATGGAGGTGAGAGGACGCTGGCGTTGATTGTTCGCCGCTTCTCCCTCTGACTCTTTGTTTAATGTTTTTATGTTTAATGTTTTTGCTATTATTTATATTTTACTAAGTTTATTAATTTACTATTTTTCTTTTAGTGTTCATTAGTAAGTTTCGTATTTTTTTTTTTTCTGAAAGCTTTCTTGTACCGTTTTAATCATTTGCCGTGGATTTTACGGATTTTATCAAGGTTTTGTGCCTACTCACTTGCTGCCTGGATATACTGTTCTACCGTTTGCTGTGGACTTTATGGATTTTATTAAGTTATGTTAAGGTAAGCTTTTTGTTGTCTACTCACCTGTTGCCCGGATATACTGCTTTAGATTTTCGGGCGCTGTCTGGACAGCATTCCTCCCTACCTCTTCAGTCTGAATGGAGTTCAGATATTCTAACTCACAACTCCGCCGACTTAATCCTGCAACCACTCCTGAAATGAACATCTCCATCATTAAAGAACTGGGACTTCTTCGCCGTCCCTCGTTACATTCACAGAGGATCCAGCCGAAAGTTCGTCTTCTATAACCACCCAAAGTGTTCTACTACCAACATTCTTTCTTTCTGGTCATCTGTCGCACGTTTGACGCGTCATCAGAGCACAGTCGCTCCAATTACTATCAACACTGGAAGTATCGTGAGATCTCTGGACTCTAGCATGGGATACACCCGAGCCACTGACAGAAATATCGCGAGGTCTTCACATCCCCGGCTGGATTTATTTTGTGGAATGAATTCTAAGCTGCGTGGAGTGGATTTTAATGTTCTGCGTCCTGTACAGAGATTTACTTCACAGTCATTGGTTAAATTTGAACTATTTAACTCTCAATCTATCAGCAATAAATCCATACTGATTGAAGAACACATCAGGGAAAAAGGACTTGACTTCATGTGTCTGACAGAAACCTGGCACCAGTCAGAGGTTTACTCTGCCTTAAATGAAGCCTGTCCACTTGGCTACAGTTACTTGGAGGCAGC